>NW_015643736.1:258755-270587 GCF_001515625.1 Sinocyclocheilus rhinocerous
GTGTGTGTGTGTGTGTGTGTGAGTGTGAGTATGTGTGTGTGTGTGTGTGTGTGTGTGTGAAAAAGAGAGAGTGTGTGTGTGGTTGGCAAAACTGGCTCTCCTATTCAGTTCATGAGTGTGAGTGTGAATTGTTCACACCCCACAGGATGTTGAATTGATGTTTGAATTGAAATGACAGCATGATGAATTTACTGTACTGCAATTCAAAGAAATTTACACAAAGGATGAATTGCATTAGTAAAACACAAGCTTTGAGACCAGATATAAATAATCACATAATTCACTCTGACTAATTATGCCAATTTATTCCATGACATGTACAATATATATTTTATACTGCGTATGCATTTTATTTTCTGGTGTTCTGCCATCTTGATCCATCAAATAAAAGACACTAAAACTGAAACTTTAATGTAACTATATACAGGTTAATATAAATGTATATGTTGTCCTACAGTATAGTATACGCATTTCATTGAGTGTTCATATTTGTGTTTGAGCTCAGATGGGAGCTGATGCAGTCAGAACAGACATGAGAGTAGACAGCAGGACGATCTGTCACCACTCGGCGTGTGTGTGTGTGCATGTGTGTGAGTGTGTGTGTGTGTGCATGTGTGTGAGTGTGTGTGTGTGTGTGTGCATGTGTGTGTGTGTGTGTGTGTTTCATTTTCTCATGCATGTTTTCTAGAGTGCTCTGATGGCTGACAAATATCAGTACATTTGCAATGCTGAAGCAGGTGGCACTATCTCTTAAAAATAAACGTAAAATGTAAAAATGAATAAAAAAATGTAACAATAACTTATACATTCTATATATGCAATAATGCTCTCTCTCTCTCTCTCTATATATATATACTGTATATATACATATACATTGCAATCTATATTATGAGCATTATTAATAAATATTTTGAAATAAGGGTTCAGTATTTTAAGGAGCACTGATGGAGTGATGCTGTACGGTCTCAGTAAAGTATGACAGATTGTGTTGATCTGTTGCATCCTCCACAAACCAACAATAAGTTGCAAGATGGTGAACTGAGGCATGCCGATTTCTGCATTTTTAAGGACTTTATGACTACATTTGTGCCATTATTATTTTTTTGTTTAGTATAATAAAGTCCACCAGTGAGGTAAGGGAGAGTAAAATAGCATCCTACATGCAGACATCTCCATCCCCTCCAATCTCTAACTACAACCTCCAGACTGGACATTGATCTGAACTATTAACTATCATCATCTTGAAAAACTGTCTGACAGGCCGGCATGACTGACTCAGAACTTGTTAGTGACTCTAAAGCAGTGCATTCATTATGTGAGGTTTTCTCACCTGTGTAAAGGTCAGATGCTTCGTGTTTTACATCCACTGACCTTTACAACCTCTCCGTGATTTCACAGAGAGAGCAGAAATCCAGACTGATGAAGGTGTTAATTAAACAGCCCTGCATAATGCTGGGAAAGAAATATCTGCACCTTCCCAAGAGGCCACACAAATTTATCTCCGCAGCGAGGGCTGTGACACGAGCCCAAAGTTACACATGGAAATGCGTCCTCATCGTTCAACAGATCTCTACGCCAGACTGTGTCGCAACACAAATTACAATAATCTCAACTTTGAGACACAAGCACCTTCTGCAGATTCTCTAGCTGCAGGATAAGCCACTATGTAAGCATAACAGTCCCGAGCTGCACGTTTTCATTGAATTTTAAGGGAATATCCAGTGCCAATGTGGCGTAGATTTAGCTTTGAGTGAGTAAAACACACGTTTCCTACATTTTGCACTTCAAACACATGCAAATATAGAAAACGGCTGACAACGGCTTCTGCAAACAGACCGTTGCAAGAGTGGATTGAGTGTGTTAATGAAATGAACTAAAGAAGAAGACACTGATTTCCAGAGGGCAGGAGAGACGTCTGCACACTTAATCTGACTGATTATAAAGGCAGACTAATAATACCGCTGTCATTGACTGCTAATCCACGGACTTAGTGCCATGTCATGCTAAAATCATTTGAGACCCACAAAATTAAAAGACATGTCACTTCTCATGCATCCAAGAGCACTAATAAAAGTTACATTATGAGCTGAGCCTCAAATCTCTAACAACACCATAAAATTATATTTAGTGTATTACTGTTCAAATAGGTCTTAAGAATGCAAATAGGCCAATATTGTACAAAAATATAAGTGCAAATATCACAAAAAAAATAGCATATGCATGTTTTTTATTCTTTTCCTTTCCATTTTGTAATATTCATCCAGTAGATAATGTGGATGAAGATCACTGAATCTTACTTTAACAGCATGTCATTGAATTCTGTTCCTATGAAAATGATTATCAACATTAGCTAACAGTTTCATCTACAGTTTTTATCTGAATAAACTTCCCCGGACCTGAACTGAGAATGAGCTCCTTTTTAATCGTAGTCTTTAGTGCCTCTGCGAGCGCTGGGCATCGGTTAAGTGTATTTGCGAAAGGCCGGTGTGTGTGTGTGTGTGTGTGTGTGTGTGTGATTTGAAATGCTTCACCAAACAAAGAAACTCCCGAACCAAAGCAAAACACCTTCAAATTCAAGACAAAATACAACACCCACTGAATCGTCTCGCAGCGTTTATTTTATCTACAGCACAGGAAATTGAGCTCAGTCCTCGCTGCGGCATCTGCCCACATTCACACACACATAATATTCTCCAGCATCACAAAACCAAACACCTCCACACACCATCTGACTCTCTTTGACGCGCTTGGCTCCGCCGAGGGGCCGGAATAGCCACGGATAGCTGGCCCGAGGACAGAGCGCCCGCTTATGTGCCGAGGACAGAATTCATCTGTCTAAATGGGGCAGCGGCTATTCAGGAGCTCCAAATCGCCACAATCCCACTGCCTTATGCAGCAAATATCTTTCATACCCCGCCGAATGCGTGGCGTTTGGCGTTTGACGGCCGCTCATCTCTTGCGGAGCTCAGTTCACTGTGCAGGACAGACGGGATGAGCGCTTTAATGAGTCCAGATGGGCCCGGCTCAGGAGCGCGGCTCCTGCATTCAGCGACGCTGCAAGGACACTAACGGGGATGATTTGCATACTAATCTATGGCTGCAAATATTCAGCCTTGCTAATGAAATAATAGCCTGCTCTTCATTTACATAATAAAATAATTATTGTGTCTGATAAAACCTCAAGGGCAAAGCCCGTTCGCAGTCGCCAATAAACACGGGTTAACAACTCCATCCCGGCACGCTCATAAACAGCCGCTTATTAATAGTGACAAAAGTGTAGGACACAAATCAGCATCAAATCAGCTCACATCCTCGAATTAAAACTCAGAAATCGATTCCTAATATGTGACAAAAATTGATAAGGGTCAATTTTTCGAAATTGAGATTTATACATCTTCTGAAAGCTGAATAAATAAGCTTTCCATTGATGTATGGTTTGTTAGGATAGAACAATATTTGGCTGAGATACAACTATTTGAAAATCTGGAATCTGAGGGTGCAAAAAAATCTAAATATTGAGAAAATCACCTTTAAAGTTGTCCAAATGAAGTTCTTAAATGCATATTACTAATCAAAAATTCAGTTTTAATATATTTACAGTAGGAAATTTACTAACATAATACATAATCGATTAAAAATGCATCTGTCAAAAATAAACTAGCAGGATCATTTTCATTACTCTATTACAGAATTTGGGGTGTAAAACGGTCATAAAAATGCAACTGGCTTCATTTTCTTTATGCATGATATAAATTGCTCTTTATTGAGATTTGAGGCTGAAATATGAGTTGCACGTTCAGTGTGAGAGCTATGTCGGGCGCAGATGATGTTTTACAGCCTCTGCATGACATCAACAAGCTAAAACCGCTCCGCACATCTGACCCGCTCCAGCAAACCCTCGCAATCTGCCTTCAGTCTCACGAGGGGATCGCTGAGCCTTCACAAATCACTGCTGAAGAGGTTCGCACAGAGTTACACACAGACCCTCGCTGAGAGAAAAAAGAGAGAACGCAAGCAGTAGCTGAAATCAGACACTGGCACGTCTAAGCCCTGGGACTTTAAACAGAGACAGAGGTGAGCCTGTGTTTCGTTGAGGCTGTGAAATCATTCAGCTCTGTTCAATCCTTCATTGTGATTGATCAGCATTCTGTGATCAGATATTTTGGAATAAAGCTGTAGTTTAGTTTGTTGAGCTACTCAGAAATCGCAACTACAGTCAAGCTACTCTTTTGATAAAGCAATTAGTTACATCACAAGATACTAATTCAAAGGTAGCAACTAGACTGGGCAGCAGCTTTATAAATCGATAGTTCACGAGTTCGCCTGCCCATCCAGTCTTAATAGTTAATGGTAAACAACCTTGGCTTGCTGTCCTCGAACCCAAGGCTCTGCTTGAGCTCCGAGTTCAAGACTATCAACACTACACAAAGATTGTAACCATGAGGGGATAAAGAAAAATAACTAGTAATAATAAAAGAACTAGAGTTTATTGTAATGCATTTGAACAGGAAAATAATATTTCAGTCTTTCTACTTCAAAATATCATGCTTAATTCATGTCTTATTTGCCATTTCTTTGTAGTTAATTGTGAAAATGACTATCAATATCTGAGTGAAAATTGTTTCCAAGCCAACTTTCTTTCAGTGTATGCCAAAATTATTCTCTTCATTGTTAATACACCACATATAATTACAAAATAAATTACACAAATCCCATACATTTTAAAGGCTATTTACATTTCAAAACAGCAAAATTTGACCAAAAACAAAAAAAAAGAGTGGATATTAATATCTGTAATTTAACATATCATAAAACAATTGTGAAATATGACATTTCTGGCTACTTTTATCTTACCTCACACTTTATCACCATTAAAACGGAAGTATTTAGCTGGAATTTGTGCTCAGCTTCTTTAATTTGATTGGCCATCTCAATCATTTCGACATTGATGAGTGCTGACAGACTGCTTAGGCAGCCAAATTTATTATTATTATTTTTTTTTTTACTTTTTTTGTCATCAGCAAAGAGATGGGCAATTTGGCCATATCTAATTATGACTTAGGTCACAAGAGTGGACATTAACATAGTGTGTGTGGTCATTGCATCGACTCGCTCTGCTGTAAAGCTGCTTGTGCAATACAACATGACATCAGCGCTATATCGCTACGTGTTGGGAAAAGTAGCTTGCTACTGGAAAAGCTGGGGTGTTTTGAAAACAGCTGAAGTACTGTCAGGATTCTGAAAATAAAAGAGTTTTACACTTACTCTTTTCTTCCATTGTCAAGCTCAAACAATCAAGAGCCCCCCGCAGGGCGCTCACAGTCCCACCGGCCCGCATCACACAACACTGGAGCCTCTCTGTGAGCTGATTGGCCAGCTCTGATGATGTCACACTGGGCCTGGAGAGGCAGACAGCTTTTGAATTGCAGACGCACCTTCTCATCACACACACGAGTCGTCCCGCCCTCCCAACAAAGACAGGGTGAGCCTGACCCACTCCACACAGCCTTTGATAACAGCTCTCTGAAGGCAGAGAGAGAAAGAAAAAGAGAGTGCGCAGGCTGCTTTACTGATGAGACGTCTCCTCTGTAGTTTAACCTGTCCCCACGCTTTCCTTCCGCACCATTTTACAGCGCCGAAGAACAAAAGACACGAATCGGCAGCATATAATTACCCACGAATGTGTGCGGCGCTCGCTCGCGACACTGCCACATTCTCACTTTTACTCATCTCTCTCCGACAATAAAACACCGCCGTGCCACTTTACACGCGATTACCTGACACTTAAAAACAATATTTTTCTTTTCCACGCCACAAAGGGAAAGAGTTTAATGTGTTCATATGGCGGTAGCCATGAAATGTCAGGATATCAATAAAAATGACGTCTCTCGTTCAGGAGAGGAAAGCGTTTCCACAGGTAATCATCAAAGCGGAAAGCGCTGGTACGGGTGAGCACTGATGAATTCAAGAATAAACGCTGTGGAAAGGGCAGCGAGGCCTGGATGCTAGGGATGGGTATCGTTATGGTTTTAACGGTATTACTACTCTTACCGATACTGCTTATCGATTCGGTACTTTAACGGTATTCTTATCGGTACTTTTTGTTTTATATATATATATATATATGACAAATTAAGAGCTGAATTAACATTGCTTTATATTCTGAAATGTAAAATAAATATTTAATGAAATGAATATAAAACATCAATTTGTAAATGCACCAGTGTGCAGGCATTTTTAGTGTTTTATACATAAGATAAGATACAGTAAGAACATGAACAAAGAAACAAAGTAAAACAAACTGACAAATACAATAAAACAAATATACAAATTAAATGAAATAAACTGTGATTTAATTCTTCCATAAAGTTCTACTAACATTACTGTTCAGGTAAGTAATAGCCTACAAAAGAAATCTAAAAGCAATCAAATGTAAATGAACACTGCATAGTTTTCAGTGTATGTATTACAATGCTTCACCTGCGTTTCTATCACAGCGGCGGAAATGCGGGGATCTGGACATAAGCTGATTTACAAAATGGGGGAAAAATATGAAAGGACAGAGTTAAGAACGGGGAAAAATGATGACTAGGTGAGTCGAAGAAGCGTGTGTGTGTGTGTGTGTGTAATGGGGTCCAGGGAGGATGGTGTACTTCAACTAGCTGTCACAGTGTTTGAAATTTCTCACATGTGTTTGAGGAACTGCAAACAATCAAGTGCAGTCGGTAAATGTGCTGAGAGTGCAAGAACGCACACGTCTCCTAGATCCAGTTCTCCTATAATCTCCTGCTCGGCTCAGAGTCTGGCTGAAGCCCAGGTGAGATGACAGTGAAAAATAGGTCTGTGGAGTTGCGATACCACGGTGAGAACATGTCGGCTAGTTTTCTGTCTTTTGGCGTTACGGTTGGAACACCTGTTGAAAAGACCAGTCTGTGTTCTGTTTTGGTCCTCAAAAGGTTTCTTAACTAGCCTAACCAGCAAGACTCCTTTGGGTTGACCAGCCAATGAATCTCACCCAGTGTCTTTTAAACGGTCTGGATGTGCTCAAGGACAACTGAGAATTTTCATAAGCATTTAAATTTAACCAATGATGTGTGTCTTTTTCCCTGGTACATACTCTTTTTCTATATTAGTGAATTAGTATGATTGCTGAAAGAAAGTTTTATAAGAGTAAGCCCTGGCTGGAGTTTCAGGACCAGACCGCACCAGCATCACGGCCTTTATATCAAAACCACAACCTCTCTAATTCACGCCAAGAATGTCTGCTTTTTACTGCTCAGAAATCCAATTAAGTGAGAAATAGCCGTATCCTCTGGCTAGCCCAGGGCCGCTGCGCGCGCCATTCGAGAGCTGACTTCTGCAGTCAAGGTAAGAGATTAATCAGAGAATCAGACTGAACAGCTAAGCCCAGATCCTGAGGCACATCCACACTGGCCGCCACTCATTTGTTTACCCGATCAGCTGTAACTGTGAGGAGAAACCTGCCAGACAGGTAATGCAAAGCGAATCGCTGCGCTGGTGCAATCTCTACACTTCTGGTGTTTCAGTGAAATGAGGCCTTTATGACTTCCCACAATAAATCAACACTGTTGTTGTTTGTGAGTGACACGACAGCATCAGCTGACAGCCTGTCATACATCTCTCAATCAACCTGCATAGCTGCCATTCCTGTGATCAAACCAGCTGCACGCACTAAACCAACAAGTTCTCTCTAATAAAATGGGAAAAGTGGGAAGTTCAGGGTAGCTGGCGTGACATCTGAAGCACTGTATTGCAAAAAGCATTGCCTTAATCAGTATTTTTATCTTGTTT
This sequence comes from Sinocyclocheilus rhinocerous, assembly GCF_001515625.1. NCBI lineage: Eukaryota > Metazoa > Chordata > Actinopteri > Cypriniformes > Cyprinidae > Sinocyclocheilus > Sinocyclocheilus rhinocerous. Next base: position 266,568 of record NW_015643736.1, read on the forward strand.
TTGTTTTAGTGAAAATATATTTGAGAAGCAAAGTTGTGTAAGATAATAAGACTTGTTTTAAACATGTATTTTTTCTTACTGGCAGATTTCGTTCTTTGTTTTTGGAGGAGAATTTGACAAAAAACATTGATCATTACTGACCATTTTTAACATTTTTACACAGAGATATATACAGAGATAGACATCTTAAGTTCAAATCGTCGTGTTGCATGAAAGACGTTCATGTGCATGTTGTATTTCCTGCGGCGTACTTCTCATATAACACTTTGGGGGGAAAAATAACAGAGCGCAGACTTACAGCATGTCACAACCTGCACTCACTGCATCACACACACACACACACACACACACACACACACAGACAGAGAGAGAGAGTAAAAGGTGTTTAATGGCACTGATGTGAGTGTTTTGTTGAGGCCAAATCTGCAGATTTTCTGGTCAGCAGAGTTTTACTGTCCACATCTGCACGAGGTGATAAGCCATAAAAATTACCCACATTTGGCAGGACACTCTTTTACACACACACACACACACACACACACACACACACACCTGACTGCAATGGAAAGTAAAGCCCACTGAGAACACTAACTCCACTTCAAGCTGAAGTGCACCGTATTTTATGTTTTTTTTTTTTTTGTATGGTAAAATAATTTCTCATAATGTGTAGAATCAAATACAAGTAAGAAACAGTGACTACAGTGTGATGCTTTTCATGATTGAGCATCAGACACAGCAACATTAACTCAATCTTTACAATTTCAAGTTCATTTTATTTTGAGTAAACTTAAGTAAAGTATATTTTCCAAATATACTTTATGTGAGGAGTATAATAATATCAATGTTACTTCTTGGGACTAAATTGGGACTTTAAATAACGGTAGCTTTTCTTTAGTATTGCAACTATACCAGTGAATTTACAGATATACTGTTACACTGTTATACACTTCTAGCCCACTTTTTAATTTATTGTATTGCAATTGTGTTGTATTACTGTTGCATTGCAAGTATTCTGTAAACGGTATACTGTTAGTTTACTCTTTTTTTATACTGCAAGTATACTTGTAAATTTTTTTAACTTAGTTTTATATCATATAGTTTGCTATCCATATATTACTTTTTTATACTTGAAATATACCTTTAATTGTACTCTAAAATTGTGGTGGTGAAACAATTTTCACTCAGAAATTCCTGGTAAATTTCACAAATGATTACAAAGAAATGGCAAGTAACATATTGAATGAAATGAGAAATTTTGAAATAGAAAGACTGAAATGGTATTTTCTTGGGAACATAATCTAGTAATCGTTGAAAAATCAGTTCCTACAGTGTAGACAACAACATCAGCTCAAGCAACAGCATGAGTTTGTGTTTGGACTATCTGTTTGTCTCAGCAATGGAAGACGATGGGAGTGATTATATTTCAGTCCTGGTTGGTTATGCTGGAGACACACTTCAGCTTTAAACATTAACCGACGAGAGTGTGTTTGTGTGTGCTGAGGGCCTCCGAGAAAAGAAAAGAAAAGAAAAGAAAAGAAAAGAAAGAGTGAACATGTTTCCACTGCAGCTGCAATAAACCTTCTCGTCAGCACCGCTGGCAGCCAGTGACATCACACAAACACACGGCTTTCTTTGTGTTTTTCTCTGTCAAGGCAGTTCTGTTGTTGTCGGCAACGTCTATTCAGCTCCAAATGGAGTCAAACAGAACAATCTAGAACAGCACAAATCACACACACACACACAGCGGTGGTCAGAGCGTCTCTCTATTCCTGAACAAGAGCAGACTGGATTGATCATTAACGCGCGGTTAACATGACTAACTTCTGTTCCACATCCTGAGTTAAACAAGGTCAAAATCACAGCACTGCTCTGTTCAAACAATCCTATTGTACTTGGTTTCGATCAAAAGCTGAAGTTTGTCATGTTTTAAATGTCAATGTTTTTTGTAAGACTTCACTTTACGTAAGTCTTCCTCGGGTTGACTTCTTGAAGACTGTACCGCTGTGACTCAGAACATTAATCTGTCTGTTTGAGCCCAACATGTCAGAAATTAAAACAGAAATGAATGTTTATTATGGGTTTAGCAGATATTTTCATTCATCTTCAGATAAATAATTAATTAACTAAATGCCGTCCCCGCACCGAATCAAAGACAGTCCTAACCTTCAGAGCTCGTGTTCCTGTGGTGATGCTGGCAGGTCACAGGCTTCTGGTCTGCATGTGTTTTTTGGCTACATGGTGTGGTGTGTGGCTCAGAGAGGCTGAGCGCAGGGCACAGAGATGCCAGTGAATCGGCCTAGTCATTAAGCCGGGCTTTAAGTCCAGACTAGAACTGGATTTGAGGCTTCCAGAGAGCAGCACAAACTGGCACTGAGCAGCCCGTGGCACACACACACGGACACACTGAGGTAAGCTGATAACAGCTGAATGCCGGCCTGAAATACAACCAGACACACACCAATCTGCTGACTTTGTTGCCATTTTCTCCACTTTTATGGAAAAGAAATCTGGGGGATTCTGTAGAGTGGATGTGGAGGTGAAGTGAGGATGTTAAAATACTTTCTCATATACACAGAGTCAACTTTAAGTAATTGATACACAGGTTGATTGTCCCAGAAAATTAGTCTGTTTGAGCATGACGACACAGTAACACCGACTCAACCAATGGGGCGAGTTTGGGGCGGGATCATCCATTTGGCTGACCAATAACAGACAGGGGAATGCTTGAAAACTGTCACTGCGATTCTTCTTGACATTAGAAGTGCAGAAATCACAGCTTTAATTATGGTATTCCTTTAAAATGAATACACAGAGTCAACTTTAAGTAATTGATACACAGGTTGATTGTCCCAGAAAATCAGTCTGTTTGAGCATGACGACACAGTAACACCGACTCAACCAATGGGGCGAGTTTGGGGCGGGATCATCCATTTGGCTGACCAATAACAGACAGGGGAATGCTTGAAAACTGTCACTGCGATTCTTCTTCACATTAGAAGTGCAGAAATCACAGCTTTAATTATGGTATTCCTTTAAAATGGTTATGAGAGTACTAGTATGTTTGTGTACAACTTTGGATGACAGGCATTGCAGCATAGCCATCATAGCCATTTTCCATATTATCTCTGATCCAGTATTGTTCAGAGCGAGTAATGTTGTCAAACACTGAATGCACATACATATCTTAATATAAGGTGTGTTTATACTCACGCTGGACACTAGACTGCAGTATTCAAAAAACAGGGTTACTATTGTTAACTAACACTAAAATCACTAAAAAAACAAAAAACATTATTTTGCTACTTAACAAAATATATATATATATATACATATACATACTTAAAAATAACTAAAATGACAAAAACACAAAACAAAAACTTTAACAACAACTCAAAATATTAATAACATTTATAACAGTATCTCAATTCTAAAATATCACCGTCAAAATCTTTCCTCCTCTTTTGTTCAGAGATGACTGAAAATAGTCTGTTTTTCTCACTGTGTAACAGACACAACAAGATCGACTGGACTTCTTCTGAATAAAACAAATGAATGACCTTTCTTCTTCTCAGCCACAGCTATAAGCATCCAGACTCTCAGAGAGAGAGAGATGTTCTCGCGGTTGTAAATCTCCTCCGTCATCCCTCACAGGCAGGTAAACGAGCATGTTCGGCTTTAAAAAAGAGTGTTGAGGGCCTGCTGCAGATGAAATGACGGAGGGGAGTTTGGGAAACTATATGGCAGCATTTAAAGAGCAGAGAGTCATTGACTTTACACATCATTCACATGAATCACTCCCGGAGCTGGAGAGAGACGCCGGCGGCAGCCCAGAGGCTGATCACTCATTGGCTGGAAATGCATGTGTACTGTAATATGAGATCTGGAAATCAGTGGAACCAGTCTGACACTGACTCTGAGTGTGTGTTTGTGTGTGTGTGAGTGTGAGCAAGAGTGTGAGTGTGAGTGTGTGTGTGTGTTTGTGTGTGTGTGAGTGTGAGCAAGAGTGTGAGTGTGAGTGTG
>NW_015643736.1:271155-271668 GCF_001515625.1 Sinocyclocheilus rhinocerous
AGTCTGTTTGAGCATGACGACACAGTAACACCGACTCAACCAATGGGGCGAGTTTGGGGCGGGATCATCCATTTGGCTGACCAATAACAGACAGGGGAATGCTTGAAAACTGTCACTGCGATTCTTCTTGACATTAGAAGTGCAGAAATCACAGCTTTAATTATGGTATTCCTTTAAAATGGTTATGAGAGTACTAGTATGTTTGTGTACAACTTTGGATGACAGGCATTGCAGCATAGCCATCATAGCCATTTTCCATATTATCTCTGATCCAGTATTGTTCAGAGCGAGTAATGTTGTCAAACACTGAATGCACATACATATCTTAATATAAGGTGTGTTTATACTCACGCTGGACACTAGACTGCAGTATTCAAAAAACAGGGTTACTATTGTTAACTAACACTAAAATCACTAAAAAAACAAAAAACATTATTTTGCTACTTAACAAAAACACCTTTTTCTTCAGCTAGTTGCCAAAGCAACATTTCTCATTTTAATTTAGTTTAACTT
>NW_015643736.1:272343-272519 GCF_001515625.1 Sinocyclocheilus rhinocerous
GAGTGTGTGTGTGTGAGTGTGTGTGTGTGTGTGAGCAAGAGTGTGAGTGTGTGTGTGTGTGTGTGAGCAAGAGTGTGAGTGAGTGTGTGTGTGTGTGTGTGTGCGTGTGTGTGTGTGTGTGTGTGTGAGCAAGAGTGTGAGTGTGTGTGTGTGTGTGTGAGCGAGAGTGTGAGTGA
>NW_015643736.1:272987-310663 GCF_001515625.1 Sinocyclocheilus rhinocerous
TGTGTGTGTGTGTGCCAGCAAGAGAGTGAGTGAGTGTGTGCGTGTGTGTGAGTGAGGTAAGAGCACATAGTCTCAGGTAAGAGTCATTTAATACCTCCGCACACATTCCACACTCCTCTAACTGCTGTTCTTTTGTCATGTAGTAATTAACCGTGCTGATCCCAGACCAGCTGAACTGTCTCGTCCCAACATCATAATACACTTTGGGTGGAACCATCTCGCTTCGTGCTTCATTCTTCAGAGCTAATTGCACAAGCAGTCAATAAGAGCACAAAAGAGCTCTGAGACGCTTCGAGCGATTGTGTTGCACCCTCGGCCCGTCTCTGTTTCTTTATCTTCTTCTCTCTCTGCTGGCCCGGCAGCCCTGTCTCTCTGCATTACAGTCTCCTGGCTTGGTTTGGCCATCTTTCACCCTAATAACGTCTCCTGACCTTGAATGAAAGAAATTAGTGACTGATGAGCAAGGTAGATCGGGGCGATTAACAGACAGCACAGATAAAAATAATTTAGAGTGTGTCATGCTTCCATGAAGTCCATCACCAAAGTCTGATCGCATTCAGTCCCTATCTAGGATACATAGTCTTGTCCGGCAGACATACTCATTTATTTTTTTTAAGGAAACGGACCAAAAGTATTAATGACTCATGTTGTACTACACAGATTTTTGTCCAGTTGAATGCTCTTTTGAATGAAAACATTCCACCCCGATACCTGACAAGCAGTAAATCATTGCTCACGGCTTTGGCATAATTACAACCTATTGGCTTCCCTTCAGCATTTCCTGCCCAAGCTGCTTCAACTAGTGGCCAAACTGATATATGGCATTTTTTTAATTATTGGCTTTAGCCAATAAAAATTCTCGGTCTTCATTAGTGTACGGTCTGTCTGTTTAACAATAGAAAGGCAAACACGATAATACGTTTTTCGTACCCTGATGCCATTCAGCAAATATATATTTATTTCTAGTTTAAACAAGTTTTTGAATATCTCATAAACATATTTTTTTTAATTTAATTGTGGTTTTACATTAATTGCAGTTCTTCTGATCTTAAGTGTGCATTGTAAAGCATAAAAAGTGTGTAGTCTTGATCTCAAACTATGCTGCTATATCCAGATGTCGTATGCACTGTTTGCTGTATGTGAAATTAGCATTACCTGGACTTTATTCTAGAAAGTATGAATCCTGGTGTGAGATGACTGACAGCTATATTTGTGAAAAATACTATAATAAGATTGCTTAATCAAGAAGCAGCTAAAGTTTAAATTTGAATTTAAAATCAGTTTTAAATTCAAATTATTATTTTTTTTTTAATTGATGCATTTTCAAATGATTCATTTCTAACTACTTAGGTAAATATCATGTTACATTTCAGCAATTGTTATGTATGTGCTCTCTTTAAATGAAATAGCGTGATCTTTGGGCACCCTACTCACTAAGATATTGGTATAGACCTTCAAAAAATCTATATTGATCCACCACTAGTATGAGGAAACACAGCAACACAAGAAATCTCAATGGTCATAGTGTATGTCTTGCAAGGAAACAAAACAAACTATCAATCTTGAAGTTACCAGCAGAGGTGAAGTCTTTATCTTGTGGTATTGTTCTTAAGACTCCTCAAAACCACATAAACATGGCCTTGGTGTGGATCTGGTCTCAGACAAAACCAGTCTATTTCTAACATATAATCACCTCAACCACTATCATCCCAGCGTCTTCACTTTCAGGAAACGCATGGCTCTGAATGGCTGCTGAGCTTCTGTGTTTGACGCGAGCGCTGCAACATTCAGCATTCCCTCTCCTGCAGTTCATTGAATTGGACAGTCTGGTTTTAGGGCTGACAGGCTATGGTCTGGATCTGGAACTGATGTGTCTGGCATTGTCTCACTCTGGTTATTCAGCCTTGAGCGTTAACCGCTACAACACATCTCCACCCAGCTTAACCGGGTTCAGGTTTCTCACCTGCGGTCTGAACTCCCGGTGGATCTCAGGTCAGTATCAGGTTTCCCGAGGAGCTTCTTCAACGCTGACCTGAATGAGTGTCACGCTCAGATTAAAGATCACTGCTTCTGGATCCAAATATCACATCAAGCAGAGACTCAACGCAGTATTACCAATTTGTCCTTATACATGTATTTATTTGCTTGGACCGTCAACAAATGAAAGATATGGGAAGTGGTTTCCCATTATTGATCATATGGTCAGTTGTATGTTATTATTTGCATGAATCATTGTTTCCCCTGCTGCTTGTGAGGCAGCAGCTGGTTTATAGGGCTGTGGATGTACAAACTCTGTCTTCAACTATTTCACCATTTCCACTCTCTGTCTCTGCTGCCTTTCATGTGTGTCCAGGCGTGCAGGGCTTCAGTTGATCACTGCCCGAGGACACACTTACAGGCCTGACGGACACAACAGAGAGAGAGAGAGTGGCCCACGGCCAAACACTGCCGCCAACACTCGGCACGCTGGGAAAGGATTTACCCTCCTCCAATACCACACACAACAGATACACAAGGAAACACTTTCACAACAAATCACTTCAAGTTCTTATTTTTTTGTGCCCAGATATGAAACATCTCTGCTGAATTATGCTCAGTAAAGCACTTTGTTGCTTCAGGAAACACAACTCATGTGATATAAAGTGTACAAATGTTACAAATGAAAATAGTCGGGACTAGGATATTCCTACTTCATATCTCCAGTTTCTGACCCTGTAGCTCTCTGTAGTCTGATGTTTGGAAGATGACATATAAAGAAACAAAATGGCAATGCTAGCATGTTTTTCAAGTATTTACTTTACACTTACTTTAGAGATATTTAAATCTCTGAATTGGACAAAACTGACTGACATTCAAATCTCTGAATACAAAAAACCCAAATGAGATTTAAGTCTCTAAATAGAATAAAAACAACTGATATTTAAGTTGCTAAACAGGACAAAACTGGATGATATTTAAATATCTGAATAGAACAAAACCAACGGATATTTGAATCTCTAAATAGAACCAAATCAACAAACATTTAAATAATTTAATAGAACAAAACTAACCCATATTTAAATACATTAATAGAACAAAACAGACCAATTTTTCAATCTCTAATAGAACAACATTAATAGAACAAAACAGCCCAATTTTTCAATCTCTAATAGAACAAAATCAACTAATATTTAAATTTTTTAATTGTTTAAAATACTCAGATGTTCACAAGTCACTGCTGCGCTGATACATGTGTTAGTCAACACTATAAATACAATACAGCTATATCTAAAATCCCGAGGCTCACTTCTATCATTGTTAAATATCGTTTAACAGGCATTACTGACGTAACAGTATGACTTACTGTAAAGCTGCTTTGCACTATACAAAAGCACTATACAAATACATTCGACTCGACTGTGTATATCTCTACGTTCACATGACGCCAAACACCCACATCCTTGTGAAAGATGTCCAACTTCAAGTGGTACTTTATTGCACTTTTCCCAGTAGAAAGTTGTAAATTCTGCCTTTTAATTCGACAAACTCCGCAGTACTTCAGCTCTCAGACGTGCTGCTGAGGCTGTTGTAAACCACTGCCGTATGCAAACTCTACTGAACGGTGATGAACGAACGCGCTGACCAATTGCGCAATGAGCTACAGAACTAAATAACATTCAAGATGTTTGCATAAGTTGCTGAATAACAAAAAAATCTGCCTTTTTGGAACCTCCATAAAACACTAAAAGCCACGAGATCTGCTGCGACTGAAGGAGGTCACCTCAACGACTCAAATCAGTACACAAACCCTCGGACACGCACTGCGCTGATAACATCTCATCATTCTCCTGACACAAAGAACCGCGTCAGGTTACATTAGTTACATGAAACTGGGCAACTACAGAGAGATACAGACAGAGCGAGAGAGAGAGAACGAGCCTCTTCATGGCTTCAGCGCTGCATCTTCCACTGCCACTTTCAATTAAGCAGCAGGAAAACTACCTCCAGTCACATCACCAGAAACAATAGCTGACCTGTCCCGAAGTGTTCATTAACTGTGATGTGTTTTGTTGCTATTTGGTCTGGTGAAGCTTTTCAATTTAATGAACAATAAACAGCGCATTTGAAATGAAGAGATGTTCTGGAACACAAACAATATCCTCCTGAAGTCCACGCACCAAAACAGTTTTGTGTCCATTTTTCACTCTGTCTGACACTTACATTAGCTGTTTTTGCTTCTGTACCTTTAATACGCATGTAAATGACCTCTGCTGTGATTGGTTAATCTCCATTTATCTGTGTAGTTCACATTGTTGTTCTTCAGAGGAATTGCTTGAATCCTGAATCCCTGTACGATGTACCATCAGTGAAGAAGGTAAATGTAGCTGGTCGTTTGTTAATGAGCTCATTATTGCGATGTCATGAAGATTTAGTAGAAGTCATTTAGTTTCAATAACTGATCACAGACACCAGGGGAAAACATGCACATAATAACATGCAATTAACCAGTAAAATAAATACACTTTAAAGGGAGGAGAAAACACTTCCTACATCAATTGATATAAATTCAAACTCATATGGTAATTCAACTCATCTGTAAATTATCACTTGCTTAATTAGGCGAATGCCAAACTGTAAAGTTGCTTTTGTCCCGTGTTGTGTCTCCACTAAATGTCTAATGTGAGCTGAGGGTCCTGTAAAGCCATCTGAGACGGTTTGTGTTACTGTATGTCACAAAAGAGCAAGAAAAACCCTGCTTTCAAAATGTCTTCAGTATCTCTGACGTTAGGGAACGTTGTGCACTAAATATCTGCTGTGACAGAGATAAAGGACTCTGGGATGAAGAGCTGCACATTCATGAAGACCCCTCAGATCCCATTACAGATCAACAAAAGCACTGCATCAACAAAACAAGCCATCTAGCAAGATGTTATCTGAGTGTATTACCAGTCCCCAAAAAAACGGTGGATGTTTAAACAGTGTGAACATTTCTTTAGAGCTTTCTTGAGGAGCTTTAGCAGCACAGTCTGAGTTGGAACCATGCTCGAGTTCAAGGGCTTTGCTGGCATTTTTTTAGATATCGCCCAAGAAAACACAGCATCCCCCATAATAAACAATGTTTCGTGAGGCGAATGGCTTCAGCGGCTACTCTGAGAATTTGCACAAGTAGAGCGAATGCCTCATTTGTTTTCTCCAGGAGAAGTTGCAGCCATAAATTGTAGTGCATAAGGCGGCGGCCTTGCGGGAAAGAGCAGACACGTATGAGGAAAATGAAGATGTTAAGAATGCTGACCAGGCTGAACATGAAAAATCTGAGCTCTCGTCCCAAACTCCTCATGAAATTCATATTAGACTGTGAGTTTATGCTGCAGAGCATTTCTTGGTCTCTCTGCCGCTGGTTTTCTGTGATTCAGAGCCGTTCCGCTCAGGAGGATTCACTTCAACATCTGCCCGTACAAAGAAGTACTAAATAATATATATATGTTAAGAACATGTCTAGATCTTACACTCCATATAAAAAAATATATATATATTCTTTGTTCTTTGTTCAAACATAATCAAAGCATATTTTAGGCTCAATATAAAATGTATGAGTTATATTATTTTAATATATCACAATGTACACTAAGCCAGAAATGACAGCTTTCGTGAGATTTATGTGGTTAATATGGTTATCAAACTATATATTACGTTTCATGGCATTATCCTCCGTTACGGTAAGTGAAACATGGCACCGCCACTTTTCTTTAAAAAAAGAAATCTACAAATGCATCTACACACACACACACACACACACACACACACACACAGCAAGAATGAAGTGACGCTGTGGATCTCATGGGTTTCTCGTACACACACAGCAAGAATGAAGTGAACCTGAAAGCCCTGCATTGTGTTCATACTGACACCTGATTCCTCCACTAACGTGAGTAAATAAACAGAACAATGTAAAGCTGATCCATTCAGAGGGTCTTTCAGTGCTTTCAGCGCTTTTACCAAATCCAGTTTAGAGCCAGACGCCTTCCTGAGTGATCATGGGCCATGTTAACTGTCCTCCTGTAACCCCAGCAGACCGCTGGCCTCCAAACTCTACAAACCTCCTGCCAGCATGATTACGAAATGTTGCAAAAAGTAGAGTTGAGTGATATACTGAATATTCACAATGTAGTGGAGATTGGCTTATTTGTTAATATGAAATTATTATATGAAACAACTATCTTTGGAATAGGGCTGGGCGATAAAACGTTAACGATAATTATCACCATATAATTTTCCTTTTTAATTACAGTATTTTTTGTGATTGAGCTATAGCGTTTGTGCATTTATACTAACTGTATCAATAGTATCCGGCTGCAGCCCCGCAGACCCAGGATTAACTGAAACATAACAATATGACAGAGAGCACGTTACGATACCTGTAATGTTTCTCTCATTATGTGGTGAACTATTAATTAATATATTAAGTTAAACGGTTATCTTGTAAATATCGATTATGTGCATGTCTTTCACATTTTACTACTGAAGGTTAAAATTGTTGTCATCTTTTATTGTTTTCAGTATTTTTCTGTTGACAGTTCGATTACATTTTAGATTGGGTGTTGTAAAAGGGCTTTGCGATGAAGCCACTTTATGTTTTGAATGTATTATTTTTTATATATTTAATGCTTTGTTCTATTACAGTTCTTGTTTGTGGGTTTATGTTACATTACTCTAGAGCATTTTAAGTTTGTTATTGAATTCGTCAAAGTTGAGATTTGGGGCCCTATATTATAACGATCTAAGCGCATGGTCTAAAGCGCACGGCGCAATTGCGTTTAGGGCGTGTCCGAATCCACTTTTGCTAGTTTAAGTACGGGAAAATGTTTAAAAGGGTTGTCCCTATTCTTTTAATGAGTCATGGGTGTGTTTTGGGCGTAACGTGCCATAAACCAATCAGAGTCTCATCTCCCATCCCCTTTAAAAGCCAGCTGCGCTCGCGCCATGGCGGATTCGCTATTTACACGGCGGAATTTACAAGCGGAAAAACTGAACGCTTCTCTAGCGAGGGAATGGATCTGCTCGTGCGTGTAATTCTGATACATGCAATATGTATCCATTATGACATGTAGGCATTTTTATATTTATGTACACAATAATAATCTTTTACATTTTAATCCTTTAATTATTCATTTTTAAACATGTTTGTGTGCTGCTGCACATCCCTGTGTGTGTAATAAGCAGAGTGTATGCACGTTGTGCACCCGCCTATAGGCGCATATTACGAACGCGCTCTTTAAATAACAAAAAAATAAATAAATATTGCGTCAGAGTTTAGACCAGGTTTTTGTTGGTCAAAGGCGCAGTCTATTTCAGTTGCCTCAAAATAGCAAAGCGCCAGCAATGCGTCTGAACACATCTCGTTTTCATGTTACATTTTGTAGGGACATGCTACAAAATCACATTCAAAATGTGCAAGATTCCAGAGACCCGTCAGTTAATTTAAGTTTTTACTCACTCAAGACATGGAGACATTTTTGATCAAATGTAATGAAAACAGGGGACCAAAATGAACTCTTCTTGTCATGAGTGATATTATAATAATAATAATTTCAAAAGTTGAAAATCATTTGCTACATGTTTATTATTTCTATTGCATTTATACGTACAATTGTAAGTTTTAAATTATTATTTTAGTTATATTTTTTGTTGTTGAAATGTCTTTTTATTTGAGAAGTACGTAGCATTTTTTAATGTTTATTTAAAATTTTAAAGGGGACCTATTATGCAAAAATCACTTTTATAAGGTGTCTGAACACAGTTGTGTGGCCGCAGTGTGTGAAAACAACCAGCCTATAATGATAAAAAACGAGCGGTTCCAGATTTGGAAAAAGTCCCGGCAATTTGTGACGCTCTCTGCCTTATTAGCATAGATCCCGCCCTGAGTGAGCAGCAGCAGCAGTCCGCCATTACTGTTTTCTTGCTGTAGCTGCTGGAGACACAATGTCGCAATTTGTGACGCTCTCTGCCTTATTAGCATAGATCCCGCCCTGAGTGAGCAGCAGCAGCATTCCGCCATTACTGTTTTCTTGCTGTAGCTGCTGGAGACACAATGTCAGCGCCAAAGAGGCATTACAAGTGTTGTGTTTCGGGATGCACCAACGGACATAGGAGTCATATTTTGTTTTCTAAATTGCCTTTCTGAAAGAGCTTCTTGGCACTCTCTAAGGCTAATTTTGCTAAAGCTACACCGTGAGACCAGCTGTGTCGTTATTTTTATCGCGCCGTGCTCCCCATCTGTGTAATTCATAAATGCAGTACAATCAGATGACTGACTTAAACCGAGTATGTTTTCTGTAAAGATAACAGGCTTGTACTAATAGTGGAATGTTTATTTGCAAAGGCCAGCACATCAGAACAGAGCAGCAACACAAGGGATGATGTTTGCCAGACAGACGCAAAACCTCTGACCAAATCTGTTGGTGCTCAGTTATCAATGAAGACGCTTCATGCTACTGCAGGAGTACAGATTTGTTTATGTATTAAGTGATATTACTTATACAGTGGACGCATAACTAAACTTGTTATGCTGGAGCATGAGCATTTCACCATAGAAAAATTGGGATGTTACAATTTTACAGATGTTACTGTTTATGATCATGAACATAAATTTACATTGCATCCAAACTCAAGCCACTACTACTGTCCACTCAAGCTACTGTCAAATGTGTATTTCTAAGAGACAAAACAATTTAGTATTATTAATATTACAGGCTGCACTGCAAACTGTGCTGAAGATATGAGTCATCAAAGTCAGGAACACAAACCTGCTTCATGATTTGAAACAATATCACTCATTAGAACATGCAGAAACTAAGAGATATCCTGTGTGTGTAATAAGCAGAGTGTATGCACGTTGTGCACCCGCCTATAGGCGCATATTACGAACGCGCTCTTTAAATAACAAAAAAATAAATAAATATTGCGTCAGAGTTTAGACCAGGTTTTTGTTGGTCAAAGGCGCAGTCTATTTCAGTTGCCTCAAAATAGCAAAGCGCCAGCAATGCGTCTGAACACATCTCGTTTTCATGTTACATTTTGTAGGGACATGCTACAAAATCACATTCAAAATGTGCAAGATTCCAGAGACCCGTCAGTTAATTTAAGTTTTTACTCACTCAAGACATGGAGACATTTTTGATCAAATGTAATGAAAACAGGGGACCAAAATGAACTCTTCTTGTCATGAGTGATATTATAATAATAATAATTTCAAAAGTTGAAAATCATTTGCTACATGTTTATTATTTCTATTGCATTTATACGTACAATTGTAGGTTTTAAATTATAATTTTAGTTATATTTTTTGTTGTTGAAATGTCTTTTTATTTGAGAAGTACGTAGCATTTTTTAATGTTTATTTAAAATTTTAAAGGGGACCTATTATGCAAAAATCACTTTTATAAGGTGTCTGAACACAGTTGTGTGGCCGCAGTGTGTGAAAACAACCAGCCTATAATGATAAAAAACGAGCGGTTCCAGATTTGGAAAAAGTCCCGGCAATTTGTGACGCTCTCTGCCTTATTAGCATAGATCCCGCCCTGAGTGAGCAGCAGCAGCATTCCGCCATTACTGTTTTCTTGCTGTAGCTGCTGGAGACACAATGTCAGCGCCAAAGAGGCATTACAAGTGTTGTGTTTCGGGATGCACCAACGGACATAGGAGTCATATTTTGTTTTCTAAATTGCCTTTCTGAAAGAGCTTCTTGGCACTCTCTAAGGCTAATTTTGCTAAAGCTACACCGTGAGACCAGCTGTGTCGTTATTTTTATCGCGCCGTGCTCCCCATCTGTGTAATTCATAAATGCAGTACAATCAGATGACTGACTTAAACCGAGTATGTTTTCTGTAAAGATAACAGGCTTGTACTAATAGTGGAATGTTTATTTGCAAAGGCCAGCACATCAGAACAGAGCAGCAACACAAGGGATGATGTTTGCCAGACAGACGCAAAACCTCTGACCAAATCTGTTGGTGCTCAGTTATCAATGAAGACGCTTCATGCTACTGCAGGAGTACAGATTTGTTTATGTATTAAGTGATATTACTTATACAGTGGACGCATAACTAAACTTGTTATGCTGGAGCATGAGCATTTCACCATAGAAAAATTGGGATGTTACAATTTTACAGATGTTACTGTTTATGATCATGAACATAAATTTACATTGCATCCAAACTCAAGCCACTACTACTGTCCACTCAAGCTACTGTCAAATGTGTATTTCTAAGAGACAAAACAATTTAGTATTATTAATATTACAGGCTGCACTGCAAACTGTGCTGAAGATATGAGTCATCAAAGTCAGGAACACAAACCTGCTTCATGATTTGAAACAATATCACTCATTAGAACATGCAGAAACTAAGAGATATTTTTTTCTATTGAGTTATTTATTTTGTTGAGGAAAAAGCACTGGAAAAGGGTAAAGAATTCAAAAATGTGAAGTGTTTGACCAAAGAGTCGTTTAAAACCACAATTAATGGTCTGCTTTCTACAACTTTCACTTAGGAGAAAAAATTATCGATATTGACTAATATGAAACATTTTATCGTGATAATTGTTTTGACTATATCGCCCAGCCTTACTTTGGAAAAAAGTGCCTGTGGCAACATTTCTACAAAATGATAAAACGTTGCTTCTCGCATGTTTTTTGACACTTTTAAAGTTAAATATCCAGCAAGTGGCACTAAAAGCATGTTTAGTTTTATCCATGGTTTTATTACACTGGAAATTAACACTAGGTGAGCGGCGCTAAAAGGTTAATGCTCTATCACGTTTCAAAATAACATACTACTTTAAAAATAGCCACATGAAACCAAACAAAAGCAAAGTGAGCTAAAACATATCGATGGTTTTTTATCTTGCTTGTACAAGTCTTTGAGCTCTTTTATTGTGACTTGTGTTTCACGAGACTCATACCCGAGTGCTTCACAGCACAAGTGCAATGCTGTACCGGGTGCGCCACCAAGCAAGTTTACTATGTCAGAAAAGCCACACATATGGAGCTGGATTTGTGATGCAAACGTCAAAATGTATTACATTTTACAAATCATGCACTAGAGTAAAAGTGTTTTGTGCTCATAACATAGCATTGTGCAAGGAATCACATGAAAATACATCTTTATTAATCGATAATCTGCCTCGTATTCATAATTTGTGTGAAATGGAACACAAGTTATTGGTGTTTTAATGCCACTAGTGTTCATTTCAGCTGCAAACTGCAGTGGACTGTATGTATAGGTATGTAAAATTAAGCAACACTCCACTGATTTACTTATTTGGCCAATAAGCTTCCTAAAGAGAGTGACTATTTTCACAATAAATGATCTCAAACTGTAAAGACAGAGATGTTTTAATAGTGTCTCTCATTTAAGTTCCAACAGTCCACATCAATGACTGAAAACTCTCATTCAACTTTCTGATTGTGTCAGAATTGTTAATAGAGGTCTCTGTGTTTCTTGAAATGCTTTAGTCTCACTCCACAGCACCACATTAAAAGAAATGATATTTCACCCAGGAATTTTTAAGTGTGAATTGAATGCGAAGAGATCAGAAGACGTTGGTCTATTGAGTATTCTTCACTGGCTACACTCAAAAACAAACATACTTCATTCAAAAAGAAGTCATGATAGCCATGATCCAATGAACTTCTGACTCATTTACTGAACTCAAGTCAATAAGTGAAGAAAAACTGTTCAAATCATTTAAGAGTATGTTGTTATACTATTAGTACTGCTTGCTATTTTTAGCTAACTGCCCTGCTTTAATCTATTGAATTGATATTGATGCTATTTGTAGGACTGATTGTGTGTCCTCTAAAGACTCTGATATTGGTGAAGCAGCACACACACACACACACAGGTGGAGCGGTGGAATAAAACACAGCACAGTGACACTGGCTGTCCATCTTCTGTGAGCAGGGTGGAAGAGTAGGAGGAAGAGGAAGGGCCATCTGGACGTGCCCCCTGATCACAACCTCCGGTCCCAAATCCCATATGGCAGCACAGGAACCCGACCCTCACACACACACACACACACACACAACACTTTCTCTGCTCAAGCATAACAATAAACTACAGACACAAACACACACACACACACCTTCTGTCCAAATGTAGTACATTATGAACACATACTTCCTCCTACCAATTATTTACAGCAGGTCACACACACACACAAACACACACACTGCAGTACAGTACATCCATCTACAGCATATTAACATCACAAATATCACAAACACACTGTTTGCCCAAATAAAAAGGTGACTGATTAGATAAATGACCATTATGTTTGAAAATTGATGCGTGTAATTGTTTGGCAATACTTTCCAACTTTCATAGGAAAAAATATAAGACACCTATGTCACTCGTCTACTACAATATAAAGAAATACTTGGGATTCATATGCTGCTTGCAACACATTTAATTTAGTCAGAATACAGTTACTTTTTCATCAATAGAAAAAAGATGCAAACAGGATAGATTAGTTACGGCATCTACCAACAGCAGCTAACTAAACCATACTAACCAGTCCAACACTCGGTTTGAGTATCTCAAACAGCCCTACACTAGTTCAACCAATGGCAAGTGTTTGACTGACCAATGGCAGACAGATTATTATTATTTTTATTTTTTTTTGCATTTCCATTTAACCACCCTAATGTTCTGACAAATAAACCAACACAGTGGCAAAATCAGCACATCTGTGGCACAGACGAAGTAACTGGCATCTTAAAGCAAGTTTAAGGACAGAGATTACCCACACATGTGGTGTTTTTCAACAGCTGTCAGATCTCAGATCTTCACTTTCACAAGATTTATTCCAAAAGCTTAAATATGTGACCAAGACGAGCGCCTCCATAAACACAAAGGGGCCGTGATAAGGGCGCCGCAGCCAGTCTAACTGGGTCAAACTTTTCCAACGCAAGAGAAGAGACTGAACTCAAGCCAAGATGGCCGAAGTGTCCGGGCTGATGTCATCTCACGGACAGAGAGACAAAAACAAGGTCATTCAAAACGGCCGTTAGCCTGAGGAAGATTAAAGGCGAGAAGAGAAGAGAGAAGAATGTGGTCAAAGACACTGAGGACAAGCTTCTCAAAGCTTTAAGGCCATGAACCCACTCTGATCCATTCACCAAACACAGAAGGAGTGTGTGAGATACATAATGACATATTTTAATTAAAATTCTTGTAATTCAGATCAAAAAAAAAATGCTGCTCAAGACCATCGGCAAAATGTTTTTTTGTAGACAATTTTTACATATTGCTTCATTCCGAAGATTTTAAAGTTGCTCCAAAGTGCTACCATAGTGGTACGGCATTTTACATACTTTTTTTTTTGTAACAAAAAACTTGTTTTCATTGAATTAAATGTCACTAAATACATAAATGCTTCATTCGTTTTATTGTAATGTAAAGAGAGCGTATGCATATGGTTGCCAGGTTGAGAAGATCAAGTAAGCCATGGGACAGAAAACGTATCAATTGAAGAGAAAAGCTCTGATTGGATTTAAACTCTTGACATCTGGTGATAGCAACCATGAAAGCTTGGTTTCCAACCTAACAGTCCAATCTGAGAGTTAGTAGACATATGTAGTACATGTAGTTGCAAATTAATGAGAATTAGCTGACATGTAGTTGCTAAGTTACTTATAGTTAGTAGAATGTCTAAAGTGGACCATCAAAATAAAGTGTAACCTTCCATTTTTTTGTTAGTAAACTGTACACCACTGTGACTTACAAGTCACTGCTTGAAAGGAAGATAAATGCTGATAATCATGTCAATCACTGTTAACAAGTTTTTAAATTAAAAAATAAACAGCCTTGTTTTCTTTCCCAATGTTCAATGTTCTGTTCAATCCCACTTTAACACAGGAGTCTTGACACAGAGTTAACCGCAACACATCAGTGATGAACCCAGAACATTCGCACTATTTGTTCTCAAAATGTTTTTAATTATTATTTTGCTATAAAATGAGATCAAATCTGCTTTGAGTTGAAATAGAAGCTCTTCCAAGAAGCCAAAGAAAACACGCTCACACATTCCAGCGATATCTAAGAGGCTGAAGTTAAGCGCTCGCTCATATTATGAGAGGATCCGAGCACACTTAGCATGACCACTAAAAAGACAGGACATCTATTATCTGCTGAATATGGGAGCGTTCAGACTCTCTGCTGAAGCACATCAGCCTTGAATATTTCCTTTCATCTGCTCATTAACGTCAAAACATTACAATTCACAGTTCTCCCTGACAGTATTCACCCCACAACACTTCAAAAACACACACCTCAAGCAGACATGCCAACTATAAAATAATAAAGCCAAGTTGTTGTTTTTTTCTTTGCGTGATCCATGTCATGTGAGGACGTTTAATAGTCCTTGCTTTCTCACATATCAAATTAAATTATGATAAATATCTAAGAGATTTACATACTGAAACAATGAAAGACGGTCATGCTAATATTGAGAACAACAGCACTTTTGCTTTTGTGATATTATTTTATTTTAACATTGACATATCCAGTGTTATTTTAGTATATTATATTTAGTGTGTGTGTATATATATATATGGTTTTAGTTAACAATAATTACCCTGGACCTCTCAGCACATTTAATGATTTAATGTCTGATGGTAGATGTGTGATGGAAAGGCCTGTGGCAGAGTATTTCTGGACTTCTGACTTCCTTTGCCGACAGGAAAGTGACAGTGGGATCTCAGTCACACTAGTTAAAACAATTTTAGCAAATATCAAACATCAGGGGAGAGAGGGGGGGGAGATCAATCACTCAAGATGGGCTAACGCCGCTCGACCCACACACACACACACTCCCAAACCAACACTACGTTACACACACAAGAACGCAGGGCTGCAGCAAAATAATCCACAATGAAAATAGTCAACAACAAATTTCATTATTGATCAGTTGGGTATGTGTGATGTACAGAGAACCAGCATCCGTAATGCCACTTCACAGTGCTGAAAAACACACTTCTGTTCCAAAAATTATATAAAGCATTTGACAAATGGATCACAGAGCGAGTCGCTGAGGGGAAAAGGCAGGAGTCACGCTGACAAACGCACAATAACACTTTAATAAATGCTTCAATCATGAGATTATGCTTTCATTTTGAATATACATATATACAGTATATTGTTGGACATCAAATCTACATTTTAAATTCACCATATTTAAGTAGGCTTACTCAGGTTCATTTAATTTGGTAACACAGGTGATGCTCAATTTATGGGAACAGTAACTGTAATGGGATGTGAATGGAAGAGGTGTTTTACAGGACAGATAACAGCCAGTAAGGTATTTCTGTGTGTGCTCCTGCACTGTTACCTCACAGAGTTTCTGCTTTTTCTTTATTATTTAGTTATTTATACTGTGCTTTTGTGCACTTTAAAAAATTTTTTTAACTTTAATAAACTTTTGTGAGCACATAATGTACACCATACCCTACATTCATAGTTTAAATTGTTTTTTATAGTCTTTAAATTTGTTTGGAGGAGAACATTAGGCAGGGTTTGGAACAACATTTTTTAATTTGTTTTTAATACACAAAATAACTAAATTGGGTTGTTTTATCCAATTAATAAAAAAAATAATCAAAAGTGAGTGAGAGTTTGCTCATGCAGCATGTTTCTACACACACACGCACGCACTCACTCACTCACTCAGACACACACACACTCTCACACACACACACACACACACACACACACACACACACACACACACACAGACACACACACACACACACTCACTCACTCACTCACTCAAGACACACACACACACACACACACACTCACTCACTCACTCACTCAAGACACACACACACATACCTGTGTGGGCTTGTGAGCTGTGCTTTTAAATAAAGACAGCTCAAATCAATGTCTGATTCAGCTCTCATTAACACACTTACACTAATTACAGAATGAGTCACAGAAAGACATCTGAATTTAACATATACTGATGAGAAGAGAAGAACTCATTACAGTAAAACGACTGAACATTCAGTAAATACGCTGTTTCACACATTCAATAGGTTGAACTGTCGTAGGGTCGTTCACACAGAACTTGTTTTTGTGTTTATAAATGCAAGATGCAGGGCATTGAAATCAAATGGAACTTGGACATTTAAAATCAATCAACGCTGCAAAAGATGCAACACACTAATGCAATAGCCAAATACGACCGTCTAGCACTAGCTTACATTGAAAAACAACGCAAAGCAGTGCGTTTGAATGCAACAACATCATCTGTGTGAAAGGCCCCTTGAGGTCTCAGGTCAAGTCTAAGTTTCACAGTCTCCCATAATGGCAGTATCTACTCATGACAGTCGTGTTTTGTGTTCTTCACACTGAAGTTAACTGTCCTTGTTTTTAATTGCGATCACTGCATTTGAATCATGTAAAACAGCTACACCGAGAGAGTGTGTGTGTGTGTGTGTGCGTGTGCGTGTCCTGGTATTCCCTGCATTATTGGGACCAAATGACCCTTGACCTTGTGGGGAAATTTTTTAGGTCTCCATGAGGAAACAAGCTTATAAATCATACAGAATAAAGTATTTTGAAAATCTAAAATAGCAGATAATTCTGTGTGAGGGGTAGGTTTATGTGTAGGGTTAGGGTAAGGGGATAGAAAATACTAGAGCCCGACCGATAAATCGTTTTGCCGATATTATCGGCCGATATGAGCCTGTCGCTGATATATCGGTATCGGCTGATATGCCGCCGATATGAATTTTTTTTTACAGAACATACAACGCAGATTAAATGCTTCTGAATGGTGTAATTAATTCGTTTGTCCAGCAGAGCACGCTCCGTTGTTTGCTACTGGCGACCCAGGTCAGTGTAGAGATGCGCGGATGAGCTCAAACTTCACCCAAATCCGCTGCTTCAAATAAATTATCCGCCTGCCACCCACTCGCACCTATATTTGATCGTCACATTACAATGTTTCTATTTCTTAGTTTTCCATAATAATATGATGAATGGTTCATTTTTAACAGCAGATTCAGTGGGATTAGAGCTGATCTGTGCATCACGACACGCGTCTACGGCACATTACGGCTCCACGGCCACCGGAGCTGATCGCGGCCACTCAGTCAATGCTGGTGTTTATACCGGCCGCACCGCGGCCCAGAATTCATGCTTATCACATTGGTCACATCACATTTCCTAACTGGGTTTCTACAACGGATGCGAGCGGCGCAACAAAATACAATAGAACCCATTATATTCAGTGATGTTGTCTACACTGGATGCGGCGCGACACAACATGACAAATCCCCGACAGTACTGATGCCTCGTTCTATTTATGACGTGCTGACACAAAGTTCAAAGTGTGTTACGTTGTCACCTAGTTGGAGAGACTCAATGCTAAAATAAATAAACAACGTCCCCGTCTTTTACTTTAACTATGAGCTTACCATCATTTGCTACATTAGTAGGGTCCTATGATTTCCACGATGCAGAAAACATGGACGGAATCGCGGAATCCAGTCATAAATACGGAATTTACAGTATAATGCAAAATTTCATGGACTTTGTCATATTTTTGATGAATAAATAAAAATCAGGTCAGTACACTTAAATCAAATCACAATATAGACTAGTGTCTGTGAATATTAAACTGCAAAAATACTATTTAAATACGAATCCTCATGCTCTGCATGTTCATTCGATTGCCAGAAAATACACAACACAGAATTTGTGAAAAAATATTATTCATTATTATTATTTATTCATTTTAGATGTTTACATTTGGAAAAGCTGTGCTTCCTGCATAAACCTGCTCCTGTTGGTTTGGCAGTAGCTTGCTTGCCCTACCCTTATGAAAATGAACCATGGTTTTATTATAGTAAGTGTAGTAACCATGCTTTTTGGCATATTGATTACCATTTGTATACCCACAGTTTTACTACAAATACCATGGTTAAACTATGGTTAGTGTAGCAAAACCATGGCTAATTTGTGGTTACCATGGTTTAAGTATAGTAACCATGTTTTTTTGGTTTTATTTGTAGTAAAACCATGGTTAATTTTCGTAAGGTCATAGTTACATTGTTTATTTTCTTAATTCAAGTTATATATATTTTGTTCTATTTGTGTTTTTAAGTTATTTATAATAAGTAAACTTCACTGTTAAGTGCACTGATGTCAGACTCATGACTTTGAATAATAAAGTTTATTGTTAAATTGTTAAATACCCTGCCTCCATTACATAGGCCACAAAGTGTTTGATCACCACATTTGAGTTATCATTGCAAAAAATGTGTTTATGTGTATATATTCCGTTTATGTATATACTGTATTCTATATACAGTACCAGTCAAAAGTTTGGACACACGAATGGGAAGTGTGTCCAAACTTTTGACTATACTGTACTATAATAGACTACAAATAAAGAATATCGGCCGATATATCGATATCGGTCTTTTTTACTCCTTAATATTGGTATCGGCATCGGCCCACCAAAAACCCATATCGGTCGGGCTCTAGAAAATACAGTTTGTACAGTAGAAAAACCATTACGTTTATGGAGAGTACCCATAATGATAGGAATACCAGTGTGTGTGTGTGTGTGTGCGTGTGTGAGTGTGTGCGTGAGATGCTGCATGGGTTTATTTCTTAAAGAATGAACTCTAGAATGTAATTACCTTCATCAATCTTCATTCAGAAGTAAACACACTTTAACACTTGGTTTTCCCTCATTTCATCTCTTTCACACACTCTTTTCGTGGGCCCTAAACAAGACTGTTTTTGCATTTATCTAACACAGGAAACCTGCAGAGCTGGAGAAAGCTCTCTAAACACACAACTGTATTTAACATGCATTCCCTAAGTGTACTTAATTGAATGTGCACTTGTAGTGTACTTCACATCTTAAAAGCATACTTTTAGAAAACTGCACTTGCAGATAATATAATATTACTGAAATAAAAGGTGTGCTTTCAGTGTGCTTAAAGAATAAAGACACATTTGTATTACTGTTTCTTAACACACTTAAGTAACTTTTAAAAAGTGCACCTTGTAATAAAGTCAAATTTAAAAAATGTACTTTAAAGTTTTAAATCATTGTTTTAATCATCTTTTGTCATGTTTTAAAGTACAATTATTTTGATGTGTTGACAGAAGTAACACTAACCATATTTCAAAGACAATAGAATTATGAAGTTATATATAAAGATGTACTGAAGTCCTGCTTAAGTTCACTAATTCAACTATTTGCATTTAATATACAATTAAACTATAATTTGTTTTTATTTAGCTGCAAATAGCATGCAATTAAGTTTGAAGACATTACATTCAGTTCACACAGCATATTTTATTATTTTATAATAAGTACTCTTTTTAAAAGTATGCTAAAGTGGCACTAGTAGTCACAAGTTTGGACAGTGAACTAAATGTATGTTTGTGATAATTTTAGAAACCTTTCGATCTAAAGGCTTCTGCTGAAATGCTCACATGCAGTAACTACTTTTTAATGTAAGAGTAAGAGCAGATGGAGAAGAAGTGTCAAGTCAAGTCAAGTCTCTTTATAAAATCCTGATTGTGTCAAAGCAGCATTACAGTGTCAAACAGGAAAATAGTTTGTCAATAATGCACACGTTCACTAGTGTTTACAGGAAACTCAGGACGCACATGATGAATGTCCAGAGAGAGCAGAGCTTAAATATAACAGAGTTTTCATTAGTTAATCATGTTGAAAAACAACTGAAATGCTCATAAAGACTCAGAAAAAAAGTGCAAAGCTGTCACCGGGGTGGTATCCTAACCTAAGGTACAAAAGCTACAATTATTTACTCCTAAATGGTACATATTAGCAGCTTAAAGGTACAGATTAGTACTTTAAAAGTACATATTAGTCCCTTTTGAAAGGGTACTGCTGTAGTGACAGTTTTCTACCTGTTTTTCTACCTGAGAGTGTAAATCATGATGTGCTCTGCATGTCCAGATATCAACAGGTTTGTGTGAGGAGCAGGTTTAGGGTCTATGAGATGTCCTCATGAATGTAATGTGTGTGTGTGTGTGTGTGTGTGTGTGTGTGAGAGAGAGAGGATCGTCATACGGTGTTAATCAGATCTCTCACAGTCGCTCAGCAGGACCATCATAACCATTTGAGCTTAAGTTCCTGCCCTGTCGCTCTCTCATTCGGTCTATGCTAAGTTTGGGTTTAGCATGAGCCAAGAGACAAATGATATACACAAAACTATCTAAACACAGACAGTGAAAGACCGTGATTTACACTGAAACACTCAGAGCCAGTCATTTTAGCAAAGATAAATCACAGATAAGATCTCTGTAGCATCTCAAATGTTTCTCCTAGAAAGCGCGTAGAATAAATGGAGAGGAAATGAAGGAAGAAGAAAACGACAGAAGTCTGCAATCTAAAGGCAAAGATCTGAATATGAAATTAAGATGACCTGATCTGTATGACAACAATGCTATTTGTGTCTGTTTTTATTTCTCGTAATAGTGCAAGCACTGGAGAATAATCTGAGAGAAAGACGAGACTTTACTATGATGAACCTCTCAATAACTGAACACTCCTTCGGGTGTTTTTTCATCTCTTGTCTCTCGGTTTGTCCAAGATCTCTCACAGTCGCTCAGCAGGACCATCATAACCATTTTAGCTTAAGTTCCTGCCCGGTTTAGCATGAGCCAAGAGACAAATGATATACACAAAACTATCTAAACACAGACAGTGAAAGACCGTGATTTACACTGAAACACTCAGAGCCAGTCATTTTAGCAAAGATAAATCACAGATAAGATCTCTGTAGCATCTCAAATGTTTCTCCTAGAAAGCGCGTAGAATAAATGGAGAGGAAATGAAGGAAGAAGAAAACGACAGAAGTCTGCAATCTAAAGGCAAAGATCTGAATATGAAATTAAGATGACCTGATCTGTATGACAACAATGCTATTTGTGTCTGTTTTTATTTCTCGTAATAGTGCAAGCACTGGAGAATAATCTGAGAGAAAGACGAGACTTTACTATGATGAACCTCTCAATAACTGAACGCTCCTTTGGGTGTTTTTTCATCTCTTGTCTCTCGGTTTGTCCAGTGTTTCTGTCGTGCAGCAGAAAGCACTCGTTCTGTGGCTAAATTCCTGTGAGTGACCGGTGTGCGCAAATGACCCCATTATTGTTAGTTCACACACAATGAGCTGTGGTTAACCTAAACCACATGTGGCCCGACAGAAAGAGAGAGTGGGACCCTGGGAACACACACACACACACACACACACACACAGCAAGACTCCGAGTTTACAGGAACATGTTGACGGCTACTCTCACGCCATTTCTTTCGGTCTTTCCCTGTTATATTTGGCCATCAGCAAGAGCTTTTCACAATTATGAGAGACAGCCTGCAAACAAATCACGTAAGCACATCTGAGTGCAACACAAACTTCAGTGGACAAGCACACACACACACACACACACACTACAGGAGTCAAATAAAGCATGTCAGATCAATTGTTCTCTTCTTTTCAGCTGTGACCTGTTTTCTGTTTGAAAAGAAACACACTCATCAGATTTACTGACTATTGTACATGTGCAACACAACTAATGCAACCTACATTCTGGCATTCTATCAGTGCGGTTCACCCATACAAAACCATAATGCTTTCAAATCAAAAGAGTCTGTGGGATTTTTTTTCCAGCAGGTAAAAAGTATCAGCACACTCTCCTCAACAGCACACATGATTTGAGGAATCGTTCATGTCTGGAGCTTGCGCAGACCATCTTGCACAGATGCAGTGAGGACTAACGTTGTGAGCTACTCAATTGGTGAAGTTCATGTAAAGGCATTTTCCTTTGTGCTTTGACCTCGGCTGTAATTCACGTCAACACTAAACACAGGCTGAATCGTCGGAGGCCTGGAGTGGGGGATGAATGAGGGTCTGAGAAGAAAGCCTTGTGTCTTTTGTTCAGCGTAGGCTGTAAATTCCAGTGTGAAGGTGTAAGGAAGGGGTCTGGAGGGGTTCAACGCAGACACGCCGTCTCCTGAGGTCCCGGGACAGTGACGAGATAAACAGCAGGCAAGACAAACACCGTGAGATGAAGAGCTCTCACATCTCTCTTATTAGCATCAATTAACACCAGCATAATGAGAAAATCATCTGTACGGTCCATGTTCCTGCTGTAGGGGAGGAAACTCATGTGAACTGATCAATGACACGTAAAATGAGAAATATCACCAAGCAAATATGTGTTTGTCTGCCAGTGGATCTGCAACGGCTTGAAGTTCTTTTTCAGGCGTAATCATATGGAGGTCATCGTAAGTTCGTAACTATTAAAATGTTTAATGTTTTTGAAAGAAGTCTCTTCTGCTCACCAAGACTGCATTTATTTGATCAAAAAGTACATACAGTACAAAACAGTGAAATATTATTACAGTTTCAAATAGCTGTTTTCTATGTGAATATCTGTTAAACTGTAATTTATTTCTGTGATCAAAGCTGAATTGTCAGCATCATTACTCCAGTCTTCAGTAGGGGTGACCCCAAATAGTCGAAGATTCGATGCTTCAATAGGAGGAGCCTGATTTCACTACCAATCTCACAGTCGAATATTCGCGGGGTGATATGATCATGCCATTTTGGCTATATGGGGGTGCACAAATGTCTGATTTCACATAGAACTACCGGTTTTCTCCCAATAAGTTAATATACAGCCTATTAAGATAATGCTGTAAATAAGAATCTGAAAAGAAAGAAGTTTCGAATAAATATTTTAACATGCGTGAATAAATCCAACCACCCCTATAGATTTAAGATTCACTTTCCATAATCCGTGACCGACAGAGGAGCATCTTGGCGGCAGGGATTTAAATCTTTAAAGGCACAATATGTAATTTTCGCCGCTGGAGGGCGCGTTTTCAAAATAAACAAAGAGGCAAAGGTGTAGTTTGATGACGGCGTGACTGAGTGTGGAATCATGGGAGTTGTGGTCTTCATCCCCACAGCCGATGCAATCCGACGGGATTCGGGCAGAAACACATTTTCCCTGTGTGTTAACGTAATTAACTGTCGAATGTCTGACTTGACTCTTGGTAATGTATTTTGCCCCGCCCCCAAACATATGATTCGACTATCAGACGAATATCGGCAAGATTCGAAAATTACGATTCGACTATGAAAATCCTTAGCCGGGGACACATGATCCTTCAGAAATCATTCTAATATTCTGATTTGCTGCTCAAGAAACATTTCTGATTATTATCAATGTTGAAAACAGTTGTGCTGCCCAATATTTTTGTGGAAACTGTGATACATTTTATTTTTCAGGATTCACAGATGAATAGAAAGTTAAAAAGAACAGCATTTATTTGAAATAGAAGTCTTTCTTAACAATACAAATGTTGTTACTGTCACTTTTGATCAGTTTAATGCATCCATGCAGAGTAAAATTAATTTATTTTCTTTACCATTTTAATAATTTCACAATATTACTATTTTTACTGTATTTTTGATCAAATAAATGCAGCCTTGGTGAGCAAATCGTAATTATTCCAAACTCTGAACTGCCTGTGTGTGTGTGTGTGTGTGTGTACATATTTATTATTTACTTCTACATTTATTTATTTTTGCCATCGTAATTATTCCAAACTCTGAACTGCCTGTGTGTGTGTGTGTACATATTTATTATTTACTTCTACATTTATTTATTTTTGCCATTGTTTTGTTTGAATATTTATTGACATTAGGAGCAGTGTTTCACAGTTGCTCACCCCTCCCTACAGAAGCAGAGCTGAATGCACATGCGTTTGATTGACAGCGCTGAATCCCGCCCCATGAGGTGCCACCTGTGCTGACTCTTCCTGCGGTCTCTCCCTCAGGCGATCACAGCTGTTCCCTAAAACATTTGACCTTATGCAGTAAAGTAGGCTGAAAACACTAAGGAACAGATGCACTGCTTTTCTGTTTGTTTGCCTAAAGGAAAGCGCTTGGCACTTCAGTTTACAGCAATTAAACCGGCCAAAAATCCTCACTCATACATTTAAAAGAGGCTCATGTGGGTTTCCTGGTCTCAAACAGGTTAGCCTAACATTATTACATTCATAACTATACTATGAAAGCTTGTAAGTACTCATGCATACACGGAGTTATATATACCTGTTCTGTGAATAGCATGTTTTTCATTCATTCATTCATTCATTCATTCATTCATGGAGCATATATAACTGTCCTGATATCAAAATAAAGAAAATATTCTCATTAGGAGAATGAAAACCTACAGTATTTTGGCATAGCCTAATCTAAAATTCATATTTTAACAAAACCGCTTCACTGCTTACTGATATTTGATATTTGAAAAAGAGAAGTGCCTGCTAAATCAATATGCAGAAAATGTTTTATTATTTGTCTTTTTTTTGGAATTATGATAAACAGAAAAAAAAAAACATCAAACCACAACACATTGGTCAGAAATGTCAAAATGGTGCATGCATATGAACCAAAAATTCAAAACAAACAAAAAAAAACTGTTTCAATAAATGACAAAAGTGGCCCTAATATGATATTTTTTAATTAATAATAATAACTAATACTATTATTATTCCAGCTAGTTTACAGTGATGAAAGAGTACTGCAATAGTGCACCAGAGTCATTTTTCTCCTGAACCGTTGAGGAAAAATCCTGCTTCTGTCGTTTTTTTCAATATAGTCTCATTACAAATGCTATATTAGCTTTTACAAGTCAAAGTCAGACATCAAAAGTAGGCCATTTTGAGCTGTGATGTGCAGACACACGACACCTTAATTCCAGCTGACGTCTGATAGGATGCTAGAGAGGATTTCACATGCGCGCATCTCAAAGGAGCCGGGAATGAAAGACAGGTAAATCACTGTGAGTCAAACACACACACCTAGACGTGTTCAAACTTGATATCTTCAAAACATCACGGTGTTGACACAGATATAAGACAAGCTGACTCCAGTCAGATGAATCATGGTGAGGCATACAGCCTCTCTGGTTCTCATTTCCACTCTCATTCACACCGGCTCGCTCTCATCTCACATCTGCCAGCCGTTCTCCTGTCTCAGCATGTGCTCAGACGGACCCCAGGTAAAATAATCACATGGAGCTGCCGATCACAATTAAGAGCCGCGTGGAGTGCGTGTATCAACCATCCTGAAGCCGTGGAGTCAGAGGACATGACAACCATTTTGTGTAAAATTAAGGCAGCGGAGTGATTTTTGCAGCATTAAACACAGCTGAAGGTTGAGCCAAGAGCTCTCGCTGGAGGAAACGCTCTGAGATCTGCCCGTAGAAAAGAAAAACCGCAAATGAGATGACATGGAGATTAAATGCTTCTCAGATGTTTCTCCTGAACAAAAGACTTGCATACTCTCATGTCTATTTTAAATCTCATACGGTGCGCCGATTTACCAACATAAAGAGAAAATCACAAAAGAAATCTCTTTAATATCACAATTGAGATGATGAGAGCTTTCCTTAAGTCTGCTTTTCAGAGCTTTTCTCCTTAACAAGAGACTCAAATACTCGCATGTCTCCTTTAGAGTTTCAAATCTCAACAGCGTCTCACACTGTGCTCTGAACATCAATCAGAAAATCAAAAAATGAGAAATCTATTTCTTTTTTAATTGCAAAATGGAAATGTTTGCTTGCAGATGAATCTCCTGCTTCATGAAGTTACTCTCATGGCTCCTCGAGTTGCAGATCTCAACAGTGTCTCATATTGTGCTCAGAATCACCAACACGCATGTATTTTAAAAAAGTACATTTATTTAATATTGCAATATTTTCTTTTTTTAATCCCAAATGTTTGCTTGATGACGAATCTCCTGCTTCTGGGATGTTTCTCCCGAACAAATGATCCCAGCAATCATCCTCCACAGCTCCAGCACAAACAACCTCCTCTTCACGTCTCACAAGCTCGCCGTGTCTTTTCTTCTCCCCATTTCTCTCTCTCTCTCTAGAAATGCATGTGCTTCTCTGAGTCGTTCACAGCACCTTGAGCCCATGACCCTCATGAAAATACATAGATTACACTACACAGACTCTATCAAAGAATGGCATTCATCACCGTTTATCCTCTTCTTTCACATGATTTGAGCTTCAACGCACGTCTCTGCAAAAACATCATGCAGCACTTTGACCTTAACAAGAAAAGAGTTCCAGATAGAGTCACTGAAGGGCAATTTTACTATTTAATCATTTACATGTAATTTCTAATGTGCATAATATGCTGATTATTATATGTATGTCAATATGCCTTTTAAGTTGTGTCATACAGCATGTAGTATCTAGATACACACACACACACACACACACATTCAATATCTCCTCCATGTCTTTTTGGTTTTCACATAATGATACTTTATTCACATTGGCCAATAATTATTAGCTGTGAATGGCTCAAACGGCTGCAGCACTGAGGAATGTCAATGTGAAATGACCTTAAGGACACTAGTGAACAAAGTTACTCAACGCATGGACCACTGACTAGGGCTGGGTATTGACACAAAATTCACAATTTGATTCAAAAGCTTGGGAATTGATTACATTTCAATCTTGATTCCATTCGATATTGATTAAATTGGATATCATGTACAGTACATGTCAACTTTTTCAAAGAATAAAATCACTCAACTAATGCTGTAAACTATACAGGGAATACTATTGCTTGGTACATTAATATTACAGTGATTTGTAAACAAACATTTAACTTGCGCAAAGGGCAGTTTTTATAATAATAACAATATTATTATATAATAAAACAAACTATATAAACTTTCAATGATGTTTATTTAAACGGTGGATGTCATAAAAACTAGTTTGAGACATGATTCATTTTTAGTAGCTACATTGTTCTGTTTCTTTCAACACTCTGATTTTCATTCATGTTCATTTTTTTTACTTTTTCATGCTTTTAGTGGACAGGACAGTAAAGAACGACAGGAAATCATGGGGTGGAGAGTTGGGAATGGGATTGACAAAGGGCCGCAAGTCGGGACTCGAACTTGGGTTGCCAGAGGTGCAGTTGCGCGATATGTCAGTGCGCTAACCACTAGGCTATCAGCGCTGACCATTCATGTTGATTTTATGCAGTAACTAGTAGTAAAGAGGAAGAGACGATCGGTTCACATGTGCTTGGATTGAGTCACGACAGTGATCTCTCACGACACATCAAAGAGTGCCAAAGCCTATTGCTTGTATTTTGCAATAAATTTGACAGAATTCAAAAAAGTAACAAAGCACAAATAATGTTTTGTGAAGTTTTGTTCACGCATCAACAGAAAACAACATAAATCAATTCTTGGCATTTAAGAATCAATATCAGTTCATTGAAAATAGAACTGATTTCAACCCAACCCTACCGCTGACAACTCAGCTCCAATTCTAATGAGAATAACTTCATTCATTCCCATTCACTGAGCATCAACACTGAGAAGACTGTGTCGTTATGCAGGACTGGATTAAAAATCCATATAGCTGCATCAGATGAAACACTAAAGCGCCTGACGTACTTGTCAGGTATTGATTTTTCGTGCATAATCTGAGAGACTTCAACGAGGAGAAAAAACGCTGTCCGAAGACAATACCTGTCTGCTGTAAATAGATTTTGTAGAGAGTCTGCGAAATATGTGCGGCGCTCTCTCGCAGCTGCTGTGATAAGCAACTTGCGTCCGCGGCCGGAGCTGTGATTTAACACAGACACAAGGCCCTCTGTGACCTGCCAGCAACACAAGCACATACTGCTCTGCAGATGGGATGCGCTGCCAGGCGGCACGTGAGCACGACACATTCACATGAAAACTGTTCTTTCTTTCATGTCTCGCTCTGGTCTTGTGCATGATATAAAAAATAAAAAAAATTTAACCTCTTTCTGTTGGTGCACATGGGAAATTATTATTAACCAATAATATTATTGCCCAATTTGGTTGCAAATGCCACTGGATGTTGCCTGTGAGACTCAAATTGACACTATTTACTTTCTTAGAGAGATAGCTGACCCAAAAATGAAAATCCTGTCATCATTTACTCAGCCTTGTTTTAAACCTGTATGAGTTTCTTTCTTCTGCTGAATACAAAATAAGATATTTTAAAGAATGTGGGCAACCAAACAGCTGACGGTAGCCATTGACTTCCATAGTATTTTTTTTCCACTATGGAAGTCAATGGCTACCGTCAGCTGTTTGGTTATCAGCATATTTTGTGTTCAACAGCTAAAAGAAATTCATACAGGTTTGGAACAACTTGAGGGTGAAAAAATGTTGACAAGATTTTCATTTTGGGGCGAACTATCTCTTTAAATCGTGTTCCTGCTCTTACTGGGAATATGATTCACTGGTACACATTGCAATCATTCCATGCATTTTAAATGCTTGCTTATGCATGCTTTCATCAAAATGTGACAACTTGCCCTGCCTCCATGATGACTTTTCTATATAGTGACTTTTCACAGTCCAATCAGATTGACTGATAGATAAAATCAATTGTTTTTTCTTTTTATTGGCTAATACATGTTAAAAAAATACAATGTTCAAAAAAGCTCCATACAGCTGACATACAGTCGAGTGCTGTTCTCCAGGAGCATCAGGCTCATTCCCGCTGGGCTGATTAGACGACCGTTACACTGAATCTCAGCTCTCGGGGGCGAAAACACATGCTCATATTCTTCCATTCCTCCTCAGATTCACTAAACATCACTTTACACCCCATCTCTATCATTACATCCACACCGATGACAACGACCCGAGAGGCAAAGCATTACATTCAAATCATGAGCTAGCCGTTCACGACTCCACGCACAAAAGCCTTGTTAAAGTCACACGGAAGACCTTGTTTTACCTCGGCTGTAAACCCACACACGCCAGTGCGCGTGGCTGTAATCGCAGTCGGGTAAGAAATGTGCAGAATTTGCTATTGTGTCTGAGTGCCGCTCACAAGGCTTTCCTTTAAAACCATTTCAAAGTCAGCACGCCAACTCCATTAAAGAAATGTAAAAGCAAACTTTCCCTCTGTCCTTCTCTGCAATCATGTTTCTATGACAGCCTGCAATGAAATTTACTCTGAATGTACCTGGGTAAAAGAATCAAGACGATTACAAACACGACTCCGGCGCTTTTGCTTTGAAAGCTGATTGCGAGGGAATTCTGGGAAGTGATGGCTTTCCTGTTAGTGTGCATTTGGGGGGTAAACACAGCTGAATTATACGTTGATATGTTTGTGTGCATTACTGCGGCTCACAGTCACGCAAACCCGCAGCTCATGTGGACTTGAGGCTGACAGAGCGGCACATCAGGACGAGGTCATTGGGTCAAGTACTCAGACACAGATGCCCTGGACAGATGTTTATGATGATGATGATGATGACAATGATGATGATAGCGGCATGG
Source organism: Sinocyclocheilus rhinocerous (assembly GCF_001515625.1). Lineage (NCBI taxonomy): Eukaryota > Metazoa > Chordata > Actinopteri > Cypriniformes > Cyprinidae > Sinocyclocheilus > Sinocyclocheilus rhinocerous. Next base: position 302,392 of record NW_015643736.1, read on the forward strand.
ATTTACGACTCACCTTTCTCCGCATGTCCCATTTGAGCTGCGTCCAGAGAAAGAGAAAGAGAGCGATATCAGGGATTATCTCGCTCATTCACAGCGAGCGCTGATCCCCCTCTTCATTTCCATAACACGCTGGCATAATTACACCAGTCACTAATCAATCTCAGCCTCCCGTAATTTGCCATTTGTCATCCGTTGTTTTTGATTACTCTAATAGAATTAATCCGAGGGTTAGCCTCGCTGATTAATTAATCAGCAATTACACAGACAGCTGTATCCCCCCCACCAACCCCTGCAGACGAGCTGCGATACGGTTACAGTCAGACAGATGTGAGCATCACCCCAAATCACAAGATTAGACAGGTTAGATGTGCAGTAAAACGTTTGGCTGAAAACAGAAAACTTTTATGCTTTATTAAAAAAAACAAAAACAAACAAAAAAAAACCCTGGTTTGGTTTCATCTGACCTGTATTTTACAATACATTTCCTTTATTTACAAAGCGATCGACATAATAATGATGATGATATTACCAATAATGTGGTGAGAATTACAAAGTGATTCACATGTTGTAATTTAATATCTGATACCGTGAGTAAAATCTGAAAAATTTATAGTGACACATCTGGAAAACTCATGCATTTCTCTCATTTGAAAGCATTTTAACATCGCAACAGCTCTATTTTGTCCTCATATCTGTATAAAAACAACTAAAAACATCTGCCAAAAGTATTTGATGTGCTCCTGACTTGATATATTGTGATGCTTTGCGGTCACATTTGCGCTCCAGCTAAAACTGCTCAATACTAGAATATTACAAATATATAAATATATATATATATATATATATATATATACACACACACATATAAGAAAACTGATTTTGACTCTCAAAAACACTCTGCAACAAACCTCTGAAAGAAACCATGTAGAATTGAACAGAATCAAGTAAATACAGTTTTAATCCTTCATTTTGAAAAGTTCATCAGGTTTTCTCTAGTTCTAAAAACCCTCAAGAAAGAGCTCCGGGCGGAAATCCTGTGGGAATTCATATTATAATGTGTAGCCAATCCGAAAGGATGCTAAAGGAAGCATAACACTCTAGTAAAGAAACAAATTCTTACGGGATTTTCTGTTCTTAAATGCTTTCAATGCTTTACTTTTTACCTGAACTTAGAATACTGTTTTCTTACGAGACTGTTTAAAGGAGGTTTAGGAGTTTTAAACCCTCGCAGATTTTCCTTGAATTCCCTGTGATGTCCTACAGAACCATTCGTCGAGTCGTTAGAAATTAAATCTAGTTTTTGTGTTGTTGGACAGGAATACATTTCCATTTGGAACCACGACAGAAATCCCGAGCGGACCGCTGAGGAGGTGTTAACGGGGTTCGGTGGAAGACTTCCACTGCGCGTCCCTATTCTCTCACACAAAACCAGCCCAAATCATCCGCACACCTCACTCATTAACTGCCAGAAGAGCCACCTGGACACACAAATGAACTTGTGAGGTGTAAACGTGCGCTCGTGCCACACAGAAAGGTGCGCACGCATTCAAAGCAACAGCCATGGAAACTTTTGCTCGTTCCGCCGCGGGGATCGTTAAAGGTGAATCTTTAGGCACTTACCGGGTGTGTACTGGGCTCCTGCGCTTCCAAACGCCGTATGCAGGAGTAATATGCTCAAAATGATGGTATCCATATCTGTCTGCCGAGTTGAGAAAGTTTTTGAAAGTGTTGGGAAATGTTTCTTATTCCCGACGATCCGCGCGCCCCATGCTCTCTCTCCGCGTCTCGCTCCGATACTCTGTTGCACTGCGAGCGCGCGAGACGTCACCGGCGCTCTCCACGAGCGGACAGGCGCCCCCTACTGACACACACACACACACAGCTTGATCAGCTTACTTCAGTCTTCTGCTTCTCCACAGCTTTCGGCAATTAATTCAGCTCGAAACACTTAATGTGCTGAAAGACCTTTTGTTTAAAGCCACGCGTAAAATCTTACTACTTCCTGCCTGGAAACCTCACCTGCGCTAGGATCTGTACACAGCAAATCAAAAGCAGCCTGCACTTTTTAGCCAATCGCAAAGCCATTCTTGCCTGTCAGTCATTTTGAGTGACACTGTTAAATGACGCGTAGTGGGCGGGGTTTTGGGAGGAAGGCGGGTGCTTCGAGGGATTTGGGCTGATATAGTGACTGGGTGGCCAGAAGTTATCAAAACGTACAGCAACTTTAATGTACAGACGTAATTTATTGCTATGACTGTATCCCCTGTGAATGTTATATCTTCAATAAAAAAATAAATTAAAAAAACCCTGCATGCTCAAAAAAATAATATAAAAAAAAAGTAAAAAGATAAAAAAACAAAAAATAAATAAATTTAAAAAATTTTAAAAAAATCTTTAATGTACAGACTCTGTTTGGTAATTTAAGTTTACACGTTAAATGACTGTTTTCTGAACGTCTTCCATTGGTCAAACAAAGAAAAAGTCCCGCCCTAAACACACGCCATTGGTTGACTCAAACAAAAAGATATTCAGTGTTTAAAAAAAATCTAAAAAACTGACACTACTGGATGAGAACAAAACTTGAAGCTAAATGAAGACACTATTGTCTTCTGTAGAGCTCCTTTATAGCAGACTCAAATTCACTCTTAATTGATTAATTATTAATAAATTATTAACTACAATGGATTGAGGACATTACTGTCTTCTTTAAAGCTGCTTATAGCTGAATTGAACTTGTTTCATAATTGATTTACTTTACACAGTTATTAAAATGAATCAAAACCGAACTGGATTGAGCTGAATAACGACACTGTTGTCTTTTTAGAGCTGCTTTACAGCAGAATTTTATTTTCCTGTCCATTATTGTGAAGCTGCTTTGAAGCAATCTGTATTAATAATGTGTTAAAGAAATAAAGAAGTCTTCAACCTATAAATGGTTTACTTATATCGTCACATCAAAGTTATTCAATGCTTGTTCATCATTATATGCACGTACTTATTTGTGACTGAATTTATTTCCACACTGAATTGTGATTACTAATGCTTGCACTTTTTATCTTTAGTTGCAGATGTCACTGTTATCTTCTTGCTGTCTAGCTGTATAAGTTTATCATGTTAATAAAGCTTGTTCAAATTAAACTGAACTGCGTTGAGAAAGAAAAAATTAAAAGTTGACAGAAACGTAGGTGTGCATGTGTGTAATATTGCACAGTTGAGGTCTCAGGGTCAGAGGTCATGACCTCCTCAGTCTCCTGCAACACCTCTGACTCTCCTGCAGTCATTACATGTTAACAACTGTATTTAATGCACATGCACAGGTGCGAGAGATGTTGAGCCTGAACCCAAAATTCAACCCTGCGCTACAAAAGCAGACAGAGCAAGAGGAACTGAGAGAGAGGAGGGAGGGAGAGAAAGAGGGAGGAAAAAGTAAGGAAACACGGCAAACAACAAAGTGAGTGAGTGAGCCGCTCGAGGCTGCAGGTATTGCAAAAATGAAAGAGAAAAAAACATAGACGAGCGCTTCAAACAGTCGCTTTGATAAACAAGGTTATGTGTACATAGCACCAGAGGAGTAAAGGTAGGCCCGGTTTATTAAAATAACAGTTTTCATCTCTCTCGTCCCCCTCTGCTCTCTCAGATCCACACAGCAGCTGAACGCGGCTGTCAGTCCTGTCCGGAGCGTTGAATCCAGTCCACTTCTGAAAGACACTGATTCTCTAAGCGTCTGCCTTTAATTATTCAGAGGCACAACAATTAAACTGTTTACTGAGTTACATACAAATATAACATTGCAAGTTATTCTTCAGCATCAGTTGCTAATGTTACTGTCAAACTCTCTGAGGATATACAAATTGGATAAAAAATTATTGTGTGCTCAGGAATCAGTGTTAATGATTTAGCTTAATGAGATATGAATCACGAATAAAATAAAGCATTCTTTAATTCAACTTGATTAAAAAAATAATATAACTTTTTTTCCTGTCAACTGAATATGTTATTAGTCTCTCTTTTTGTGCAGCTGTTGAATTATGTTTGGGATCTCGACTGATATTAGTGTTAAAAGTGCTCTCTGTGCTTTCTGTTCGTCACTGTGATGGTCAGCATGCGTGGTCCTCTAGAGACTGTGACCTGATGTTACCGTGAACCCCCTCTCATTTTCACATCTGTGGCCGAATGCACCTTTATTTATGTGTGTGTACAGGTTTATATGGTTTATGAGGACACAAATGGGGGCAGTCGTGGCCTAATGGTTAGAGAGTCGGACTTGTAAACCAAAGGTCGCAGGTGAGAGAGTGAAAGACCAGCGCTCTCTTCCACCCTCAATGCCACGACTGAGGTGAGACCCTCGAGTAAGTAGGGTAAGGGGATAGCAGGGCCGTTTCTAGGCATAGGCGAGCTAGGCGGTCGCCTAGGGCGCCACCAGCTGAAGGGGCGCCAATGAGCGCACGTACTGGCACTTTTAGCAGGGTTGTGATAAAGAGTGGCACGGTCACCCTGAAATATGACTGCCGCCCCCACTGGATCAAAAAAAACAACAGCAACATGTGATCGTGACACAGACATGTATATATATATATGTGTGTCTGTGTGTGTATACACTACTACGACTACTACTATACTATACTGTAATGTATAGATATATACATAAACTACTACTGCTAACAAAATTTATAAAACTGCAATTAAAATAAAAATGAAAACTGAAAATAAACAATAAACACTGATTCAAATGAGTCATTAAAAAATTTATTTTAATTTCAAGAAGAACATAAATGTTTTGAAATATATATATATATATATATATATTACATCAATTATAAAATGATTTAAAAAGTATAAAAATAAATGTAAAATAATAGTTACTTTATCATTATTTGATTATTTTTCATACATTTCTAAATGAGCAATATCACACATGCAAGAGTGTGCTAATCAGCATGACTGTGTGATATTGCTCTTAACATTTATAAACAAGACATTAATATGGAATAGCTGACATTTTAGATGCAATAAGCCATCGATTTTGTTTATTTTTGCTCCATAAATGCCAAAAACACAGTGAACACAGACATGCACAATGATACAGTGAAACTCCAGTGCAGTAACAATAAATATCAGCACTCTTGCAAGTGTTTGTGAGGAGACATTCATTTCACCAGGAAGAGCAGGAAACATCTCAGACTGACGGCAGAAGGTCTGGGAACCTCGGCCGCTTTGAATGGCCAAGAGGCCATATGACTGACAGGTAAAGCAACCAATCACGTTTCGTAATTATAATGTATTACAATGCACATTGTGATACAGTCTTCAGAATAAATTTAACAAGTTATAATATATATGTTAAATTGCAACTTCATCATTATAAATGCATAATTACAAATATATTTAAAAATGCATGGCATACAAGTTTCAAGTATATTTTAGTTCATCATAAATGCTTGTCAGTACATTCAGCAGGACACTTCAACGATATTTCAAAGATAATAGGTGTAATTATGGAATTACATATAGATATGTACTATACTGTACATGCAAATTATAATACAAAAATAACATGTAGTTAAGTATCCAGAAATATTTCATTCAATCCACGCTCAATTATATTCTATTAATGTATATTATTTCATAAATCTCTTAAGTACCCTTTAGAAAAGTACTTATTTTTTTACAAGGGCGAAGGCTAAATATCATAATGCTGTTTTTTAACCTCTTTCTACAATAAAGCACCTTACCTACTGTGTTTTTTTTGTTCATATTCAATATATATTAATATATTAATAATCAGGGTCACACTGAATGATGGCTTGTGATAAACCGTGGTTGTGTTGAATCTGGTCCTCATGAACTCCTTCAGTTTCAGCAGGATAATGACGGTTAATTATGAATTAATAGCGTTTACAATGATAAAAGCGTTCATGTGGTTTGCATAGTGCTCTGTGCGTGTCCGCCCAGCTGATGACCAGTCACTCACTCACAGAGGAGAAGAGGACTTCATGTGATTACAGACGGCTCTTCATCCACGCCTCCTCTCATCTCCATCTCTATTAAATTCTTATAATGAAACGATCGATCCAGCCCCGGCTCATGATTGGTTAATACAGTGTTCCAGTCATGTATAAATCACTGTGCAGCACCTGTAGAGATCAACTGTTAACCTTGGCTTGCATGTCACACTACAGAATGATATTCCATCAAATAACAATTTAACTAAATTGTGTGTCCTTAATATACTGTATATAATTTTGATTATGCTTCAACTGATTAATGAAAGCATTAAGCCTCTGGAGGTCATTCAATATTGTGAATATAGTCACTCTGCTGTGTCCTCATGTTTAACAGCATCCTTATAGCAAGTGACAGTGTTTACAAATACATTCATATACATTCATAATGTCCCCATGATATTTCAGGAATCAGAGTTGTGTTTCCCCTCCAACAGTACATGATGTGTCTTTCCTTCAGAGAACGCTGAACTCTGCTCTGATCTGTTGTGCCTTGAATTTTTCATGAATGTTTGCCTCTTGATTTTCTTCTGGTTATTATGATTGATTATGGAGTCGTGTGTCTCTTTCATTCAATCACATGTGGTTTGTCACTCAGAGCTAATATGGCCTCTTACTTCTGTGTATTACCATGACACACTAAAACCACAAAATCTTTGAGAAATGAGCAACCACAACCACACGACTGCTACAGAGCAAACAACTGTTCAATTTATCACAGCATACAGATCAGCTCACTGTCTGAGTCTTCAGTAGAGTTTCTGCTTTCATCAATATCTACTGTAAAATACACTTGAAAATCAACATTATGGCACACAAAATGATTTCATGAAAATGCAATAATCATGAAACCAGCTGTGATCAGTCTCACTGTGTTTGTTTGATCCGAAGGAAATTCCAGCATGAAAAATAGAAATAGCCTATCATGAGCATATAGTGATGTGTAATTACTGTCAATTGTATTCGAAGTGCCGGCAAATCTCACGCTGTCATATTCATGACAAATTACATAACAGATTTGATTTTGATATGATTGTGGTAACATTATCAGTGAAGCTTGCATAAAACTTTACAGTAAGGTTAGATTTGTTAGCATTAGTTTGAATGGATAACCATAATAACATTTAATAACCTTAGTTAATTTGAATTTCAACATTTAATAATGCATTTTTTAAATCAAAAATTATATTTGTTAACATTACTGAATGCACTGTGAACTAATATGAATAATCAATGAATAATTGTATTTTATTAAGTAACATTAACAAAGATGAATAAATCCTGTAAAAACACATGCTTCTCAGTGTTAGTTCATGTTAGTTCATGCATTTACTAATGTTAACAAATGAGAGCTTATTGTCAAGTGTTTCCATTTAGTGTTTTATAAAGGTAGTTGTTTAGCTTATGAGAGGTCATGCTGTGAATGTAGTCATGACTAAAGGGTGTTATTAGGCAAGACGTGACAGAACTAATATATATATTCATACTGTTGCACATCATCATCAGAGTCGGGATCCATTTGCAGCGTTTTTATTGCGTAACCAGACAAGACAGGGTCAATCACCAGTAGATACAATAGCGGAGGCTAGGCTGAGACAGAACGTGGGACGGGCAGGAGGTCGAGGCAGGCGGCAGACAAACACAGTAGTAGAACAATGGAGAGTGGCACCCCGGCGCCTGGAGTCCAGCAGCTCGTGCACCCGATACGCCTCCTCGCCGTCAAACAGAATTGGTGGGGGGGTCTGCCTGGCTCCCTCCTCCGACTCTCCTCCCGGACCACCAGCGGGTTTCAGAAGCGATACATGGAAAGTGGGAGATATACGATAGTTAGTGGGCAGCTCTAAACGGAACGATACTGGAGTTATTTGTCTTAAAATCTTGAATGGACCAACATACCTGGGACTGAGCTTTTTACATGGGAGCCTGAGGCGCAGATCCTTAGTTGACAGCCAAACCCATTGGCCTGGAGCGTATTCGGGACTGGGGCGTCGGTGTCGGTTGGCCTGTTGTTCTGTTCTCCTCACAGCATGTAGCAAGTGAGTATGGGCTCAGTCCCAGACCTCCTCACTGCGTTGTAACCAGTCTGTGACTGAAGGGAGGTCGGTGGGCTCGCCAGCCCAGGGGAACAAGGGCGGTTGGAAGCCCAGCATGCACTTAAAGGGAGTCACCCCTGTGGCGGGTTTCATGAGGGAATTCTGAGCATATTCCGCCCAAAACAAGTACCTGCTCCAGTCTGATTGTCGTTGCTGGCAATACGATCGAAGGAACCG
>NW_015643736.1:310949-320148 GCF_001515625.1 Sinocyclocheilus rhinocerous
CTGATTGTTGTTGCTGGCAATACGACCGCAGGAACCGGATGATCTCCTGATTCAGGGGCTCTGTCTGTCCGTTGGACTGAGGATGGTAGCCGGATGTGAGGCTGATGTTTACATTGAGGTGTTTGAAGAAGGCAGTCCATACTCTTGAGGCGAACTGGGGACCCCGGTCCGAGACAACGTCCTCAGGCAGACCATAGAAATGAAACACATGATTGCACAGTAATTCAGCAGTTTCAAATGACGTGGGGAGTTTAGGCAGGGGAATTAGACGGCATGCTTTGGAAAATCGGTCTATAATCGTAAGTATAGTGGTATTACCTTGAGAGTTGGGTAGGTCGGTGATGAAGTCAATGGCGATGTGAGACCAAGGCCGTTGTGGCGTGGGCAATGGTTGTAACAGGCCTGCTGGTAGTTGTCTGGGTGATTTAGTAGTGTTGCAGGTAATGCAGTTTCGGACGTATTTGGTGGTATCAGATAACAGAGTGGGCCACCAGAATCGGTTTTGGAGCAGATGTGCAGTGGCAGCGATTCCAGGGTGTCCCGAGCTGGGCAGAACATGTACTTGTGTCAATAGACGCTCTCGTAGTGATTCAGGAACATAGGTGAGATTGGGAGGGCTTTCAGGCGGATTCTGGAGATTCAAGTTGTTTGCTTCGGTCATGATGTCCCACTGTACGGGTGCGATGAGGAGGTTCTCAGGAATTATACTTTCATTGACGTTTGAGTAGCACGTCTCCTCCGCTTGACGAGAGAGAGCGTCGGCCTTGATATTCTTGGTGCCGGGTCTGTATGATACAGTAAACTGAAATCTAGTAAAGAATAACGCCCACCTTGCCTGTCTGGGGTTCAATCGTTTGGCCGAGCGTAGGTATTCGAGGTTCTTGTGATCGGTGAGGACTAAAAATGGGTGTGAGGGGACCAACATACCTGGGACTGAGCTTCTTACAGGGGAGCCTGAGGCGCAGATCCTTAGTGGACAGCCAAACCCATTGGCCTGGGGTGTATTCGGGACTGGGACGTCGGTGACGGTTGGCCTGTTGTGTAGTTCTCCTAACGGCATGTAGTAAATGAGTATGGGCTCGGTCCCAGACCTCCTCACTGTGTTGTAGCCAGTCTGTGACTGAAGGGAGGTCGGTGGGCTCGCCAGCCCAGGGGAACAAGGGCGGTTGGAAGCCCAGCATGCACTTAAAGGGAGTCACCCCTGTGGCGGGTTTCATGAGGGAATTCTGAGCATATTCCGCCCAAAACAAGTACCTGCTCCAGTCTGATTGTCGTTGCTGGCAATACGATCGAAGGAACCGTATGATCTCCTGATTCAGGCGCTCTGTCTGTCCGTTGGACTGAGGATGATAGCCGGATGTGAGGCTGATGTTTACATTGAGGTGTTTGAAGAAGGCAGTCCATACCCTTGAGGTGAACTGGGGACCCCGGTCTGAGACAATGTCCTCAGGCAGACCATAGAAACGAAACACATGATTGCATAGTAATTCCGCAGTTTCAAATGACGTGGGTAGTTTAGGCAGAGGAATTAGACGGCATGCTTTGGAAAATCGGTCTATAATCGTAAGTATAGTGGTATTACCTTGAGAGTTGGGTAGGTCGGTGATGAAGTCAATGGCGATGTGAGACCAAGGCCGTTGTGGCGTGGGCAATGGTTGTAACAGGCCTGCTGGTAGTTGTCTGGGTGATTTAGTAGTGTTGCAGGTAATGCAGTTTCGGATGTATTTGGTGGTATCAGATAGCAGAGTGGGCCACCAGAATCGGTTTTGGAGCAGATGTGCAGTGGCAGCGATTCTAGGGTGTCCCAAACTGGGCAGAACATGTACTTGTGTCAATAGATGCTCTCGCAGTGATTCAGGAACATAGGTGAGATTGGGGGGGCTTTCAGGCGGTGGCGGATTCTGGAGATTCAAGTTGTTTGCTTCGGTCATGATGTCCCACTGTACGGGTGCGATGAGGAGGTTCTCAGGAATTATACTTTCATTGACGTTTGAGTAGCACGTCTCCTCCGCTTGACGAGAGAGAGCGTCGGCCTTGATATTCTTGGTGCCGGGTCTGTATGATACAGTAAACTGAAATCTAGTGAAGAATAACGCCCACCTTGCCTGTCTGGGGTTCAATCGTTTGGCCGAGCGTAGGTATTCGAGGTTCTTGTGATCGGTGAGGACTAAAAAGGGGTGTGAGGCCCCCTCCAGCCAGTGGCGCCATTCCTCTAGTGCTAGTTTCATGGCTAGAAGTTCACGGTTGCCCACGTCGTAATTTCGTTCGGCGGTGGTTAGCTTGCGTGAGAAGAAGGCGCAAGGGTACATCTTTGCTGGGGATCCGTGACGTTGGGAAAGTATCGCACCTACCCCAGTGTTAGAGGCGTCGACCTCAACAATGAATGGGCATTCTGGATCAGGATGTCGGAGGATAGGTGCTGAAGTAAACCGAGTCCTTAGTTCATCGAATGCCTGTTGTGATTCCGAAGACCAGGTCAATTATTTCGTTCGGCGGTGGTTAGCTTGCGTGAGAAGAAGGCGCAAGGGTACATCTTTGCTGGGGATCCGTGACATTGGGAAAGTATCGCACCTACCCCAGTGTTAGAGGCGTCGACCTCGACAATGAATGGGCATTCTGGATCAGGATGTCGGAGGATAGGTGCTGAAGTAAACTGAGTCCTTAGTTCATTGAATGCCTGTTGTGATTCCGAAGACCAGGTCAATTTAGTGGGGTGACGTTTCTCTCGCTTAGTCATGGCGGTCAAAGGAGCGGCGATCGAACTGAAGCTCCTGATAAATCGCCTGTAGAAGTTCGCGAACCCCAGGAAGCGTTGTAAATCCTTGATTGTCTGGGGAAGCGGCCATTCCAGAACTGCCTTGACTTTCCTCTCATCCATCGCGACCCCCTCCTGGCTGATCACATACCCCAGAAAAGTTGTGCTTCTTTGATGGAACTCGCATTTCTCCGCTTTAGCATAGAGTTGATACTGAACGAGGCGCTTGAGTACAGATCTGACATAACGAATGTGCTGTTCCAGGGAATTTGAATAGATCAGGATGTCGTCGATGTATACGATCACCCATCTGTTGAGCATGTCCCGAAAAACGTCATTCGTGAAGGATTGGAAGATCGAGGGACTGTTTGCCAGGCCGAAGGGCATAACCCGGTATTCGTAGTGCCCACTAGTGGTGGAGAATACCGTTTTCCATTCGTCCCCCTCTCGAATGCAGATTAAGTTGTAAGCATTGCGTAGATCCAACTTGGTGTAGTATTTGGCCTGGCGGAGCTGTTCTAGCGCTGCGGGAACCAGTGGTAGAGGATAACGAAACTTAACAGTAATGTCATTAAGGCCACGGTAATCAATGCAGGGCCGCAACCCTCCGTCCTTTTTCTTTACAAAGAAGAACCCCGCCGAGGCAGGAGAAGTCGAGGGTCGAATAAATCCTTTAGCCAGTTCCTCCTCGATATAGGCTTTCATAGCTTCTGATTCAGGTTGTGATAGTGGAAAGATCCTCCCCTTTGGAGGGGTGGCGCCAGGTATCAGATCTATGGTGCAATCGACGGATCGGTGGGTTGGGAGTTGTAAAGCTCTCCTTTGACTAAAGGCTTCGGCTAGATCGGCATATTCGGGGGGCAGGTTTACTTCGTCGGTGGTTTGAACAGATTGAACCGAATCCTGGATGGGTGACCGTGTGATCCTTGAAAAACAGCGGTCTTGACAGGTAGCATCCCATTGAACGATTTGTCCCTCTCTCCAGGAAATGCGTGGGTTGTGGGTGCGCAGCCAGGGTAGTCTCAGAATGATCGCATGATTAGAAGACTGGATGATGTAGAATTTGATATATTCAGAATGGAGGGTTCCTATTTGTAGTTTGACTTCTTCGGTGATACGTACAACTTTCCCCTCTCCGAGGGGTCGGCCGTCTAGCGCCTCCACTGCCAAAGGGAAATTACAAGGGGTAAGTGTGAGGTTATGTTGCAAGGCAAATTCATGTGAAACAAAGTTTCCAGCCGACCCGGAATCTAGCAGGGTGGTAGAGGTAATCGTTTTATCACTGACAGTTATTTCAACCGGTACCATTATGCTTGAAGGGCAAGTAGTGATACGATTGTTGACACTCACCGATCGGGGTTTGGATGATGGACGGACCGGGCAGGAGGATATCATGTGCCCAGCCTGACCGCAGTAGAGGCACAGTTGGTTCTGCATTCGGCGCTCGCGTTCTTCGGGCGTGAGGTGAGTGAAGCCCAGCTGGTTCCTATTTGCAGTTTGACTTCTTCGGTAATACGTAACACTTTCCCCTCTCCGATGGGTCGGCCGTCTAGTGCCTCCACTGCCAAAGGGAAATTACAAGGGGTAAGTGTGAGGTTATGTTGCAAGGCAAATTCATGTGAAACAAAGTTTCCAGCCGACCCGGAATCTAGCAGGGTGGTAGAGGTAATCGTTTTATCACTGACAGTTATTTCAACCGGCAATATTATGCTTGAAGGGCAAGTAGTGAGATGATTGTTGACACTCACCGGTCGGGGTTTGGATGATGGACGGACCGGGCAGGAGGATATCATGTGCCCAGCCTGACCGCAGTAGAGGCACAGTTGGTTCTGCATTCGGCGCTCGCGTTCTTCGGGCGTGAGGTGAGTGAAGCCCAGCTGCATGGGCTCTGGTATGGCATGGGTCTCTGGCGTGAATCGAGGCATGGACCGGGTAGGACGTCGTGAGCGGATCAAATTGTCAATTTGAATGGCGAGTTCAATGAATTCACTCAAACTTTTCCCCTCATCTCGGCAAGCCAACTCTGACTGGAGCTCCGAATTCAGTCCCCTCCGAAACAGGAGTTTTAATGTGTCCTCGATCCAACCTGTCTGGGCGGCAAGGGTGCGAAATGACAGAGCGTACTCGGCTGCTGGTCTCCTTCCTTGTGAAAGTGTCAACAGTTGGTCTCCTGCACTTTTCCCCTCCGCGGGATGTTCAAAGACTTCGCGGAAGTGTTGGAGGGGGATGTGGGTGATGTTAGGGGTGGCGTGGAGTGATGAGGCGCCGGGGCTGGAGCGGCTGCAGCCGTGGGTGGCGTTATTTGTAGGCCTTGCAGCGCCTTCACTAACTCCTCGGTGAGTGAGGTAAGCCGGTTTAGTTGGTGGTGATGCATTGCGAGCTGTGTGGCCTGCGCAGATAGCTCAGTGGATAATTGCCTGAGTGCTGCTGGATCGCTGTGTGGCGAAGTCTTCTGTTGCGAATCATCATCAGAGTCGGGTCAATCACCAGTAGATACAATAGCGGAGGCTAGGCTGAGACAGAACGTGGGACGGGCAGGAGGTCGAGGCAGGCGGCAGACAAACACAGTAGTAGAACAATCCAAGTCAGGGCAGGCAGAGATAAACAGTACAAGGTCAAACGAGTAGGCAAGATACAGGGTAAACGCTCAGAAGTGACAGCCGGGGCAAATCAAGACTTCGCAGTGAGTTGCTGTGAGTGTTTGGCTTAAATGTGTGTGTGCGTGATTCAATGCAGGTGTGTGCGTGCAATCAGTCCCAGGTATGAGGCATGATGGGAACTAGAGTTCGAATGGATAAAGTCAATATTCAGGAGAGAGTTCCCTCTGGTGGTGAGGAGGAGGCGGTACGGAAGCCTCCTCTGTAACACATACTGTAGCTGTTACTGTATTATGTTTTTTAAACTAGTGTTGAATTGACTAATCAGCATCCAGGACTGCAACTATCCAGTTTATAATGCACAATTTATATAATACATGATATAAAACAGTCATATACTGTAAAAATATATACATATACAAATCACATATATATAGGCCCTCTATGTTTAGTAGATATCACCCTAACATGCTTCAGAACTGTGAAGTGGAGGTATATGATCAGTGCTGATCATCGATCTCTGTGACGAGTGAAGAGTCGTGATTAATGATGTTTAACCAGAAAGGTTAAACACTGATCAGATAGTCAAAGAGAGTGGGCGAGGGGTAGAAACACACTGAAGCTGATGATTTTTTTTTTTAGCATTTCTACAGCTACATTTACACTGCAAGGCTTTAACGCATACTTACGAGATTTAACATATCCCATGTCACAGGTCTACAACTCGCTAACGTGGAGTTAAAGACCTTGATATACATCAAGAAGAACAAACCTCAAAATACATGATAATAATCAAAGAACGAACTGGTGTGGTATCATTTTGAACAGAATCAGGGCAAAATGCCATTACCCTTCTAGGGAACTCATGCTGCATCCTCTAGCGGACACTATGGGGTCTACCACCAGCAGGACCGGTGTCTGGAGCATGTGTGAAACAACTCCAATCCCATTGGCCCACGTAGCCCGTGACGTCACAGGTGGGCACCCGGAAGTATAAGAGGGCACTTGCCGAATGCGTCACCAACTTTTGGTGTCTTCAGGAGCCGTTTGTTTGATAGTGCGTGTGAAGGCGTTATGGAGAAACCAAGGCAAGTGAGCATTTTAGAAAGTGTGTGCCTCCGTGTCCGAGGTTTATGACACCCGAGGACACACTCGATCTTTCCGAGGGATGAGGGACAAGCGTCTGCGTCTCGCGGTTCGGATCCTGCAGCTGCCGAGGCACGGCGAAGACTCAGATCCATGCCCGTAGCCAGCTATAAGGTCACCGAGGTCCGGACCTCTGTATTTTTCCAAGGTGTACTTTCTGAAATAATTTCCTAATATAGTATTTACTCTTCATTCGTGCTGCAAAGACATTGCACAGCATTAAGATCAAACTTAAACCTCCTCATTTGAGCTGCCTCAGCCGTCTGTCACGGTGACAGTCACCGCATCAATGTCAAAAAATATTTGAGATGACCAATCAAATCAAAGTAGGCGGGCTTTATGTTCACAGAAGCTGCATAGTGCGAATTTCAACGCGACGCTTCAGTTAGCGGCTATAAAGTGCGGGACAAGATGTAAGTAGCCAAACATTTCATATCTGACAGCTGTTTTACGATAGAAATGTCAAAACGACTGACAAAAATAATCAGGAATGCAAACTAATAAACCTGTCTAATTTCGCCATTTTGAATTGACGTGATTCATGTAATGTGATTCGTAACGGAGTACGTTTACATGGGCAACAATAATCTGATATTAACATGATTAAGACAATACTCTGATTAAGAATCTACCATGTAAACAGAGATTTTTGATTACCTTAATCCGGCTGAAGTCATACTCGAAGTAAACACACATCGAATTAGGACATGTGGAGTATTCCTATTTTAGTCGCATTATTGAAGCGCAGTCTAGACATGTACACACCTTAATCAAACTATTACCGTCGTGTAGGACTTTTCGCCGCATTTTGCGACAGGATACACACACGGCAGTAGTCAACAGTTCGACGGCAAACAAAAGAGCATGGCTTCAAGAAAGGCGGCACATTTTTATCCGTCATCATCTGTTTGCACATATAGCATGACATATAATTAACTGCACATGAAGCTTTCGTAAAATTAAAAATGAAACACCCAAAACTGTAGAGTACCGAAGACGAAACTGTATGTTGATACGTGAAATTCTGGTGGGAACGTCAGATGGCATCGCGTGGGAACGTAATGACGTGCCATTAATCGATCTATGTACTATAACATGTAAAACGGGAACATGAAAAGAATATTCTAAAAGCAACTCATGTAAACACCTTAATCATAATATTGTCTTATTCAGAATAAGGTAAATAATTAAATTGCTGATGTCCATGTAAACGTACTCATTGTCAAAGTGAGGGGACAAGAAAGCCATTTTCATCATGTATTAGGCATATGATTAATAATGAATGGGCACATATTGTGAATTTATTAAACTTAATTACGTAGCTTTCCTGGTAGCCTTTAGTAAAGTAACTTGTTTAATAAAATGATTCATAAAACATAAATATCAGTCGACCATTTGTTTACTTTGTTCACTGACAGATGAAAATGAAAATAGCCTACTATCAATCAAAGCAGAGAGCTGGTATTGACAAATAATATAGTGCCCACTGACATAGTTTTAAATTGTTATCCAAATGTTTGGTCTTCAATTATTTCCTCTTAAAATGCAAACATTAGGGCTGTCAAAATGGCTGAAAAACTAAATAAGAATTTTATACTTAAATAGCCTATTATTAATAGTATTCCAGTTATATTCAAATGTAAAAGTCATCATTTCAGTTAGGGGGGAAATAAGCTTTAATCTCCTGTGGCTACTAGAGGGCGCAGTGAATTTGAATACAGTTTTTGCATTTTAATGTGGATTTTTATTTTCAATTAGATGAATATTCTGAATTCTAATTGTAATTTTGCCCTAGCACACGTGCAGTTCAGAGTGAAAAAAAAAGATTTGGATGGGGGCGGTATTTGGGACCTTGGTAATTTTAAAACCCTGGCTATACGGCCCTGCTCAGATCGCTGGGTTTGCAGGTCGAGCTTGCAGAAAATTTTGAGAAGGGTACGGACCTTTTGAAAGCTTTCGCTGCAATGCTCGGTGGGATCCAGACGCTCTTTCTCTTAAAGGGATAGTTCACCCAAAAATGAAAATTTGATGTTTATCTGCTAACCCCCAGGGCATCCAAGATGTAGGTGACTTTGTTTCTTCAGTAGAACACATATGATGATTTTTAACTTTAACCGTTGCAGTCTATCAGTCGTATAATGCATGGCAATGGTAACAAATCTATGAGAGTAAAAAAAGCATGTACAGACAAATCCAAATTAAACCCTGCGGCTCGTGACGACACATTGATGTCCTAAGACACGAAACGATCAGTTTGTGCGAGAAACCGAACAGTATTTATATCATTTTTTACCTCTAATACACCACTATGTCCAACTGTCTTTGGGCGCGCGCACGCATCCGGTGCGTGAGGTGTGTACGCGCTCTGGCGTAGTTTACGCAAGCGCCGGAAGTGATCTCTCGCGCGTATACATCACTCATTGTTTACACAGTGCACAGTCATTGTAGGTACGACGGCTAATCAAAATGGTACTTACTTGCGCTTATCCGGATTGTTCAAACCGACTTAAAACTAAAAGATTACGTTCTCTCGCGCAAACTCATTCGGGAGTGGTGACGTTCCACGTATTTCCAACTTCTGAGCCTGCTCGCCTGAAGTTATGGTTGATTGCTCTTCGGCTGGATATCAACACACCCATGAACGTAAACTACACCAGAGCGCGTACACCCCTCACGCACCGGATGCCGTGCGCGCGCTCAA
>NW_015643736.1:320731-348893 GCF_001515625.1 Sinocyclocheilus rhinocerous
TTTTAAATTGTTATCCAAATGTTTGGCCTTCAATTATTTCCTCTTAAAATGCAAACATTAGGGCTGTCAAAATGGCTGAAAAACTAAATAAGAATTTTATACTTAAATAGCCTATTATTAATAGTATTCCAGTTATATTCAAATGTAAAAGTCATCATTTCAGTTAGGGGGGAAATAAGCTTTAATCTCCTGTGGCTACTAGAGGGCGCAGTGAATTTGAATACAGTTTTTGCATTTTAATGTGGATTTTTATTTTCAATTAGATGAATATTCTGAATTCTAATTGTAATTTTGCCCTAGCACACGTGCAGTTCAGAGTGAAAAAAAAAGATTTGGATGGGGGCGGTATTTGGGACCTTGGTAATTTTAAAACCCTGGCTATACGGCCCTGCTCAGATCGCTGGGTTTGCAGGTCGAGCTTGCAGAAAATTTTGAGAAGGGTACGGACCTTTTGAAAGCTTTCGCTGCAATGCTCGGTGGGATCCAGACGCTCTTTCTCTTAAAGGGATAGTTCACCCAAAAATGAAAATTTGATGTTTATCTGCTAACCCCCAGGGCATCCAAGATGTAGGTGACTTTGTTTCTTCAGTAGAACACATATGATGATTTTTAACTTTAACCGTTGCAGTCTATCAGTCGTATAATGCATGGCAATGGTAACAAATCTATGAGAGTAAAAAAAGCATGTACAGACAAATCCAAATTAAACCCTGCGGCTCGTGACGACACATTGATGTCCTAAGGCACGAAACGATCGGTCTGTGCAAGAAACTGAACAGTATTTATATTTATAAGACTGACAGACTGCAACGGCTGGAGTTAAAAATCATCATTTGTGTTCTACTGAAGAAACAAAGTCACCTACATCTTGGATGCCCTGGGGGTAAGCAGATAAACATCAAATTTTCATTTTTGGGTGAACTATCCCTTTAAGTTATAGGATCCTGCTCTATTGGGCTCATCTAGTGAGAGTGAGGATATGAATGTGGTTGGTGATGGCGATAATAGTGTGAGCACCGAATCCTGGTCACATCAAAGGCAGAAGCCTGCCCGTGGCAGATTAGATGAGCGCTTTCTGGCCGCTCATGACCTCCCCTCCCCCAGGAGTCTCCTCTTTCTTCTAGACCTCCACATGGAGTTAGTGAGATCGTAAGACGGACTGTATTCCACTCGGCAGCATCTTTTTCAGCATGTGGATTATGCTTTCTCTCCCAGGGTGAGTTGTCTTCTTAAAGGACACCTGCTGTGCCATCCAGACCACTTCAGACCACCTTGCATCTGAATGACAGGGCGTATGTGGTGGCAAGTAGAGCCTTGCACACAATGGCTGTGTTACAAGCTTACCAAGCTGTCTTGCTTAAGGACCTAGATGAGGGTAAGGATTTGCAGATATCGGAAAGAAGGAGAAAGCCTTTCTTCTTGATGCTCCGAGCTTTTTGGCACCTCCGCCGAAGCGGTGGTCGACAAGTTCCCTTTCTGAGGGAAGGTTCAGTGTGTCGGGTTACGCATGTAACCCTGGTTCCCCGAGAGGGAACGAGACGCTGCGTCCCCTCGCCATGTCTAAGGCTTGTGTGTTTTCACATCTCCTTCAGACAACCAAATTGGTGACGTGTTTTCAGCAGGCACCCTCTTATACTTCTGGGCAGCCGCCTGTGATGTCACAGGCTATGTGGGCCAATGGGATTGGAGTTGTTTCACATGTGCTTCAGACAACGGTCCTGCTGGTGGCAGTTCCCATAGTGTCAACTAGCAGGACGCAGCGTCTCGTTCCCTCTCGGGGAACCAGGGTTACATGCATAACCCGAGACGTTCTTTTGGAGTTTATTTTGGTGGTTCAAAACAAAGCTAACTTTCTGGAAAAATTCGCTCCAGCTGGTAAACATCCTCAAACTCCCATTGGTCTGTGGTGATGGTGTAACACGTGGGTGTGGCTCTGTGGCTCCGCCTTCTTTGATGTGGAAATCTTCTCCAGTTCATTTCTTCTATTCAGTCCATCAAGGCAGAACCGAGTGGCCCTATACGCTCACTGCGCAAGTAGTGTGGACATATTAGCATATTTATATATATACATATTAAAGACCAGTTAAATTGGACAGAACTGCATGTTTGCTGCATGAAAATTCAGTTTGGTTTTTGCATTGATCTGAACAAAATCAGTACGGGCTGAATAAAAATGCAAGTTCATTCTCTGACAGGAGGTAGTGCTTATAACAGCAGAAAAACAGTGGTTACCCCTCTACACAAAGCAACACAGCAAGAGCAACTTTCTGTTTCTTCTTGTCACAGAGAAGAAAAAAAGTCAAAACATTATTTACGTTTGTTTGCACATATATATTTTTGCATTTTAATCTAGTCTAAAACATAATAGTCTAGAAAAGCGAATAATAATAATAATAATAATAATAGGATTATTATTATTATTATTTATTAATTCTGTCATATATATTCACTGTGTTGGTGTTTGGACTTTTGTTGAAGTGATGTTCCTATTGTGTCTGTTAATTCCCCTTTGTGTTAGCCCTGCTTCTGTAGCTCCCTTGTTAGTTCACATGGTTACCCTCATGTGTTTCCTTTGACAACTAACCACGCCCTCTCGTTACCTTGTTAAACTTGTTAGCCTCTATTTATAAATAGTCCTTGTGTTTCACTTGTGCGGTGTCAGTCGATGTTTGAGTTCCTCGTTCACCTTGTTCCCTGTGTTTTCTTGTGGATGTCATCCTGTCTCTTTATTAAACTTCTCCTCGCACTTAGATTCTTGCCTTTGCCTGCTCTCTGTCTGAACGTGACATTCTCTGTTGCGATTTCCATAACTCACTGGCAGGTGTTTAAATTTTTATATATTTCTCTGGAGATAATGATTAAACATTTATCATTAAAAATTTTGCTTAAGTAAATATATCTTCATATTTAAATCTTGAAAGATAAATATGAGTAAGACAGTTTTCTAAAAATGTACAATAAAGTGTCAGTGTCCTAGAGGGCCGCTGTCCTGCGAAGTTTAGCTCCAACCCTGAAAAAAAAAAAACTCATGCCTATAGCCTTAGTAATACTGAAGACATTGATGCGCTTGTTCAGGTGTGTTTGATTAGGGTTGGAGCTAAACTCTGCAGGACAGTGGCTCTCTAGGAACAAACTTGCCTACCCCAGGTGTAGGACTGAAGGATGGGGGGGTGGTGATTAGATTAAACTATAGGTAATGGTGGCTACTTTTGAAAATCTGCTTAGGGCCCCCACAATGCAAGGGCCGGCTCTGCGTCAAGGTCATATATGAATGGAAACATAAACACTGGAGAGCTGCTTTATAGTAGAAATTAAAGTTGTAATTCTAACTGAAAGTGGCATTGACTGCTTTCTTTAAAGCAATCTATTGTATAAAGCAGAGGTCTTCAACCCTGCTCCTGAGGACCCACTGTCCTGTAGAATTTAGCTCCAACCCTAATCAAACACACCTGATGCACCTAATCAAGCTCTTCAGGACTGCATAAAAATACACAAGCAGGTGTGCTGAAGCAGGTTGGAAATAAACTTTGCAGGACCAGGGTCCCCAGGAGCAGTGTTGAAGACCTCTGGTATAAAGTGTTATATGAGTGCCGAAGCTAGTGCAAACATATCCACATTGCTATGATCAGATGCTTTCTTAACTGCTGCTTTCCCACACTGTCATTTTTGTGAAAGCACACACCACCTATTTATATATTCGTCTAAACACTGCTTCCAGCAGGATGGACGGCATTGGGATGTTTGCTAACAGTGAACTACTGCAAAGATATTTCCAACTTCTTTTTACCCCTAAACAAAGAACGAAAAATAAATTTGATGTGAATATATCAGTATGGAGATATTTTTGTTGCATTATTCCAAATATGATCCACAAATAAATGTAAAGAGATTAACAAAAATTAAACATTCACAAATAAATAGAGTGAGATCCACAAATAAGCCTTAGAGTTTCAAAAACATGAATTAAATTCACAAAGAAATAAAATGAGATTTGTGAAATGCGAAAAACATATTCACAAATATCTTTTTACATTACAAACACAACTTTGCCTGGCATTCATTCAGGGGCAGATCTAGAAAATAATTTATGGGGTGGCAAGGGGATGGCATGATAATCATGAGGGGTGGCAACAATGAACCGAGCATTCTTGCATGGTTCTTGTGGATTCAAGGAATGAGAAACATATTCGGCGTATACACTGGGGCGCACATTTTTATATTGGTTTATAAAAATCAAATAAAGACTGATGTGTGATTGACTTTACCTGAACCTGATATCTGGATTGGAAAGACATAAATTAAATGAGATGGTAAGGTATATTTAACTTCTGATTCTTGAGTACTACGCAAACTTGTAGCGAGTTTGTCTATGCCAAATTTAATTTAATGTTACAAAACTGCTCCGAGGCTAAAGGTTGAGGATCCAAATGCAGCATTTATTCAAGGGTAATCCAAAGCAGTTGTCCAATAAACAGGCAAGAGGTCATAAACACAGGGAAAACAGTCCAACACAAAACACCAGGCAGGAAACTTAAGCAAACAGGGAAATCCAGAAAACAGGACAGGGGTCAAAACCATGGAGCAGAAAGACAATAGAACGCTCAGAAATGCAGCAGTAACACTAGCAATACTCAGCAAAGACACATGGGAAAACACAGGGCATAAATAGAGAAAGACAAACAGGGTAACAAGGTAGAGGAGCTAATTAAACAACATGGGAACCAACTGCAACACAAAGCTCAGAGAGGTTTAACAGCGGCCTCTGTGGCCGTAACAGGACAGTCATAAAGTTCACAGACAGCCTCCATGGCTGTGGCTGGAATGTCAGAGGGTTTATAGGCGGTCTCCATGACCGTGGCAGGAAGAACAGGGACTTCATGGATGGCCTCAATGGCCGCAACAGGCATAACTGAGGATTCACAGATGGTCTACATGACCGCGTCACGACAGACGAAGAGTTCAAAGGTGACCTTCATGGCCGTAACAGACAGGGCTGAGAGTTCATGAATGGCTTCTATGGCCATGACAGGACAGTCAGAGAGTTGGCAGGTGACCTCCCTGGTCACGACTGGACAGACTGGGTGTTCACTGACGGCCTCCTTGGCCCATGATAGGACAAACTAAGAGTTCAGAAACAGCCTCTTTAGCCGTAACGGGACAGGCGAAGAGCTCGGAAACGGCTTT
Source organism: Sinocyclocheilus rhinocerous (assembly GCF_001515625.1). NCBI lineage: Eukaryota > Metazoa > Chordata > Actinopteri > Cypriniformes > Cyprinidae > Sinocyclocheilus > Sinocyclocheilus rhinocerous. The sequence goes on from NW_015643736.1 coordinate 325,916, forward strand.
CTTGACCATCACAGGGCAGACAGAGAGTTCAGAATCGACCTCCTTGGTCGGTGCAGGACAAACATTAGGGGTGTGCAGCAGAGCCAGTATTTGTATCTGTATCTGTAACAATCACAAAATTATTTGTATTTGTATCTGTATTTGGAAAAAAAACCGTAAGAAGACGGGAAGTTCGTGCAGTTACTTGAGAAGACCGTTATGTCTATGGTTTTACCATCTTTTTTCCCGTAGTTATCACTGAACAAATATGCCGTGTTTAAATAAAATATATATATTTTTATTATTACAACATTTATTTAAATATTAGAGGCAGTGCTTGTATCTTCTAATTAAAACAGTAAGGTTTGCTACATTTGGAAATATGGAAATTAATTTAAGTAATTTCCAGGAAATGCACGGAAAAAGGAAACTGCAACACTGCTATTTTATTTGTGCTTATTTCATTCGTAGAGTTTACACTCATTTACTTCACACACTCGTAAAACATCATGCTTTCCTTTGGCTCACCGGTTCCTGCACAGTTTGGAAATGTATGGAATTTCACTTAAGTAATTTGCAGGTCTGGGAAAGTATGGAAAAAAGAGAACAGAGTTTGGAAAAAAAAAATTGTTTTTTGACTATTTGCCCTATTCTGTTCTAAAATATAAACTTAATAATTTCTCAAATTAAATTTATCATACAAGCAGAGAGATTTCATGAAAAACGCTTAGTGATCATTTGAACACGACTGAAGGTGCACATTTTCATCACACAGAACTATTTAAGCAAGTTTTCTTTTAACTTCACTGAACAAATGTGAGTGTGAAACGCAAACCAGCAAAAGATAAAAAAGCAAACGTGTAGGCCTAGTAGAAAATGTATATGTATCTTACTTGACTATGGCCTACTCTTGACAGAGAGCTGGTTTGATTTTTGAGAGACGGAGATGCGGCTGTTTGATTGGCGATCGCGCTGTGCTTATTTCAGTAATTCATGTATCATATCGTACAAGGTTTAAATCATTGACATTTAAATATACACAAATAGTAGGACATATATGATGTAGTATTTTAGTTTATATTACTCTTGCCAAGCTCTGATTTCTGAGAGATGCACAGAGAGGCAACAGCAATGCGGTTGTTTGATTTGCGGCCATTTCATTCATTCACTTCACACACTCATTATTGCGTAGTGACTTTAGAGGTTTATGTATAATATCGCGCTGATACCCTGGCTCACCTGTTATCCAGCAAACACCAGGAGTGACTGCCAGCCTCAGCTGAATATTATTCGGCAGAATTATTCGTTATCTGTTATTCATTTTGAAGCCATTATCCATGCCTTTCCGAATAAGGTATTCAGCTTCAGGCACACCCCTAACAAAAATAGAATTCAGGACCGGGCGCCTTGGTCATGACTGGACAGACTGAGTGCTCGGAGACGGCCTCCTTGGTCGTGACAGGACAGGCAGAGAGTTCATAATTGAGCGGTAGTGCCTTGAGAGGAGATGAGGCGGACACCGCTGACTCGGAAGGTTCTGTAGCCGAAGCTGCCACCTCGGGAGGAGCTGGAGTGGATGCCGCCGACTTGGAAGGTTCTGCAGTGGAAGTTGCCACCTCTGGAGGAGCAGTAGCAACATGAGCTTCAGAGATAGTGTCCGCGGTCAGAACAGGGGCAACAGGGAACACAGAGAGTTCGGAGAAGAGAGCCGCTGCTGTCTCATGGACTGGAACAGGCTTGGGAAAGGGTTAAAGGACTGGAGTGGGCTCGTGAGTGGACTCATGGACTGGAACAGGCTTAGGGACTAGAGCGGGCACAACCACCTCGCGAAGTTCTGCAGCAGAAGCTGCCACCTCTGGGGAAGCTTCGACAGTGTGTGGCACAAACGCATAGAATGGCCATAGCCATCACAGGCAGGACAGAGAGCACAGCGTCTATTTCTGAGACAGGCGGCGCTGTGACCAGTAAACTAGAGAACGCTGTGACTGGCGGGCTTGAGTGCGTAGCGGCTGGCAGGCTTGAGTGTGTAGTGACCGGTGGGTTTGATAGCGCTGAAACCACGTTGCTTGAGAGCGTTAAAACTGCTGTGCTTGAGAGCGCTGAGACTGCATCGCTTGAGAGCGCTGTTGTCAGTAGAATACCAGTAGCTTGCACTGACACCAAAGGTCGGACCGCCACACTGGAAGCCAGCCTCTAATGCCTTTGGAAAGCCTTGAGAGGAGCTGAAGACTGTGGCTTGACATCCCTGACGACTGGAGGCTCTGTCGTGGTGGCCATGACATGATGAGGTTCAGGCGTGGCGGCCATCTTGGCCGGGGACTCTTGAGTGATGGCCCTGACATGAACAGGCTCTGGCTTGGCAGGCTTGACATGAGCATGCTCTGGCTTGGCAGGCTTGACATGAGCAGGCTCTGGCTTGGCAGGCATGACAGGACGAGACTCTGGACATGACAAACAATACAGATTATATATAGATACAAAGCCTCAATGTATCAAGTTGTAACGTGGAGGCATGACAACGGAGTTGAGGAACCAAGTGCACTCTTTATTTACAAGAGTGGTCAAAACAGGCAGGGTCAATCAACAGCAAACAGATATAATCCAGGATGAGACAAAAGAGTAATCTAAAAACAGGAGATGGTCAGGGCGGGCAGCAAACAATCAGTGAAAAGGAAACAGTCCAGGGTGGCGGGGCAAGGCGAGGCACTAGGAAACACCGGACAACAAGAAGACGTTACAGGCTATATAATACTGAGCAATGAGTGTGTGTAGAACCAGGCTTTAAATAGGGTGAGACTGATTGGGAAACAAGACACAGGTGAATGCAATCAGAGATGATGAGTCCGGCAAAGGATTATGGGAAATGTAGTCTGGGATAGAGTGGCAAGAGTCAGAGGTGGAGTGCCCTCTGGTGGAGTACATAGGCACTCCAGCTGGAGATCGTGACACAAGTACTGGTTTACGTAAGTCAAAAACACATTACAAATACACAGAAACCACATTTAAATCACCAACAAAAAAGCAACAAAAGTCCCTTTAAATCAAATACCCAAGTATCTCTTCTTTTATAACAAAATCAACAAATTTGGATGAATCAAAAACTAAATCTCAAATTTTGGTGTAACAAGGTTAATGACCAGTAGTCTATTAAATCATCCAACAAATAACTTTGGTGTAGATGTGTACAGTTGCAGATATATCATCTACTATTCACATCTAATGAATGCAAGTGAATTGAACATACAGTAGCTGAATGCAACAATTCCCATGTTGTTAAGCAAATCTTTTAACAAAGTCATCTAAATTCAAAGCCTTGGTGAGTTTTGACTCAATGCTGAGAATAGCCAAACTCGACAATCTACTCCCCGCCATTGTAGACCTTAGGTGATTTTTGATTATCTTCAGAGCTGAAAAAAACATTTCACATGTTGTGCTGCTAAATGGTAACACTACAGTTATTTTGCACAAACTGAACAGCTCAAAGAAAACATCCTTATATGGTTCCAGAAAATGAGCAAACTCTAGAGTAGTAGGACTTTCTTTTACATTCATCCAAAGTCTATCTAGGACTCTCCCTACCTGGTGAAGCTCATGCTTAAGATCGTCAACACTTGACTCATAAGCATTAGCCAAAGGGACAATGTCTTCCTCCCTCAAAAAGCTACAGCTTGCCCGATTTAGAGCCTGGATGCCTTTCAAGATGTTGCAATTTGGTATCTGAAAAACATCTTTCCATTTTCCCAGTCATGGTGTCCAAGACAGTGTAGAACACTTTGACTCGAAAAGTCTCCTTGCTGTCTGGTTCTACATGCTGTCCAAGTGTGGAAGTAATGATGGAATATTGAAATTTCGTAGCTATCTGTTTTGACCACTTTCGGATGTTAAGTGTTGTTGAAATGTGTCTCTTTTCACATGTCTTAAGTATTTCTGACCAAAGGTCTTCAAAAAAAGCCTCACTGCGATAATTTATCAGTGTCTCTTTCAGTGCATCAATGAGTTCAACAGCCTTAGACTGGTCAACAGATTTAGACTGGAGTATCTCAGACAAACTATTAGAGTCATTTAATGCCTTTCGAAAGAGCACAAGACATCCAACAAAATCGATTTGGGCCAATATGCCTTTTGCTTCAACGGCACTTTGAGGATTGTTCTCAGCTGAGATCTCTTCAAGCACTTGCAAAATAGCAGTCAATCTATCCATGACATTGCGACATGCTACATATCTGCAAGCCCAGCGTGTATCACTGGAGTCACTGGAGCTCCCTTGATACACCATCATACATGTTCCGCAGTACTGCAAGCCATTTTTGATGTATGTAAGATCCAGACAAGAACACAAAGTCTTTCCAACAAAGAAAAATTGTCAGCGTCTGGCACAATCAGCACGTAATATCCACCAGACTCTTGGTTGGGCCTTCAGACCTAAATTTTTATATATCTAGAAGACAAAAATATTTTAAAGTCAAATAAGAATCACTTATATTCAAATGCTACAATAGTTAAAAAAATAAATAAATAAAAATCTAATAAAAAGCACTGAGTGTAACCAAGATAAGCAAGGTTAAACATCTATTGAGGTATGGTCCTTTAAATGATTCTAGGTTATATAAATCAAATAGGTTTTGCCTATTTTTTACTGGATTTCTTCTGCTTCACTTCTTTCTAGCTCTTTGTCATCCATTTCTATATTTCTTTCTTCCACCACTCCATCTACTCTGCCTTCCACAACTACTTTTGTACCCTGTTCTGCCTAATCTTCAACTTCCACTCCCACAGTATCTGATTCTGATTTTCCTGTTCTTTTTGGTTTAAAAAGCTCTGGATGTCAGCCTTTCTTTTCATAGTTTCCTGGGAGATGCAACAAGTATGAAGTTTAGACTTTCTAGCTTTCTAAACATACACTACACTGAATAGTTTTGCCTCCTTAATGAATACAAATTAAAACATTAGGCTATACCATAACTGAGCGATTTCATATGCAAGTATGGAATATTTTGATTGCTGCACTAACTAGATAACAAGGCATGACAGGCTAATGTTAGACAGAACTGCTTTCACAAACCTGCTGTTTAGTTGTCATATAACTAGCAAGCAACTACCTCAAGCAATACTAAGAAAATGTTATGTAATCAATAGTCGTATTTGTATTGTATTTTTATCCTAATTCAACATTTATCTGTAAAAGATGACAGTAATTCAGTACCTGGATTTGTTGATGTGATCCTCAACTTCAGCATATCGACAAAGACACCGCCAAATCACTTGTCAAAAGTTCAGACAATCTTGAAGACGCAAACTACTGAACAACATACTTTTGAAAACAGTTTAGAGTTAAGTTGTTAGTCATTAATAGACAGTGGTGTAATGTAACGAAGTACTTAAGTATATTTTGGGAGTATCTGTACTTTACTTGAGTTTTTATATTTCAGCCACCTTTTACTCCACTACATTTCCTAATTAAAATGTATACTTTTACTCCGATTTCCCCGAAGCATATTCGTTACTTACTACAAAATAGTCAGAAGTCAGAAGAACACGGACTGCAGGAAAGCAGGTTTGACGAATCAGTGGTCTGGCGTGTTGTAATGATGTGCGATCGGACATTATCAAGTAGGCTATATCACCAAATCACACACACAGAGTGCACACACGTTGATTTATTAGTCTATTAAAACTCAACATTCAAGGCATTCTAAATTGTAGACGGAAAAAATGCTTCTGTGTGCTTTTTATATGTATATAATTGAATATAGTTAACTTGATCTATATCACACAAAGAGTACCGGTTAATAGATGCGAAGATATCATCAAAATTAACTATAATAATATTTAATATACTTACATGTAAATTTATACACATGCTTCAATTCATTAAAAGAGCCGGAAAGTCATTTGTTTGTGATTAGTGATCAGGCTGGTTGCATTGAATGTGTTTGATTCACTAAAATGCCCGCCCTGATTGTAAAGCAATACATGATTGGCTATAGTGAGAATGTGCTACAATTGGTCATCGAAGTGTGGCTGTTATCTAATTGGCTTGAGTAAACGGTGGGTGGAGTCCACGTATTTGTCGATTTGTCGGCGCGTCTTGACGCTAGAAATGTTTCAAAATCCACAAATGTGTGCAAGCACCTGTGTGAAAGCACCTACTGGAGATCTGTTTTGTCCTGCTCGTGGAGTTCAGTTGAGAGCAGTTTCTTCACTCGTTTGGAGCATTTGGTTCACAGCTCATTATTAATTTATTTTAATAGTTTGATTTGACATGCAGTTAGGGACCTCAACATTTCTAAAATATATAACAAAATAATTATATACCTGCTCTAATTACACACATTTGATTCCCTCACCTCATCAGATTCAGGCTGTATTGGTGGATCTGTTCTGATTCTCGTTCGGCCGCTACAAACCCGCATCTGTTGAGCCTCTCACATCAAACCTGTGAATTTATCTGCTGAAATAAGTACACTTTCAGCTCCTCAAGGACGGCAGTTTGATATGATTGTGTACTTCTGACAGACAACTGATTCCCTCAGGGACAGCACAAAGTCTGCAGCCAGCCTGTAAAACTTTCACAGCATTTCACTCTGGGCTGTGAGTCTGGACAGTCCATAACACAGATCGCTCTGCCTTGAGCGCATGTTACATCTGTAATTTGTCCTGACAGCAGGCTATAAAGAGGATGAGAAGGTGCCGGATTGATCAGCAGTAAGCACGGCCATGCTTTCTATCAAACGGAGTTTGGTACATGCTTTACCGCTGTGCAATTATCTGCCTGCCGTTTCTGCTGTGATAAATCTGAGCTCTACTAAAACAGCAATGATTTTCCATTTAAACACTTTTGGATCAGTTCAATTTCACTGTTAAAAATGCTATACTGCAGGCGAAAATACACATCTCTTAAAATAAGCGGCACTTATTGCATTTGATTCTATTGTTAATATTCTTACAATAAGACGAATTTTCTTAAAAGACAAAGGTGTGTAAGATTATAAGATGTCTTATATATTTTCTAGTTCTATATATTTGTATTATGTCGATTAGGGTTAAAGATATGTTGGCATTATTACAGGATAAATGCATAAAGCATGCTGATGAAGAACATGATTTTCACAGTGTTTTAGTTAAGTTTACTGCACTTAAAGCTATAAAAATAAGACATACAATATCTGCATCACCCTGTAGGTGATCTCATCTGATGTTTCTTTGTTTTACAGGCACCCATTTCAATAATTATTACGGGATATCCATTAATAGGATGTGGCAATGCGTCAACTCTCTTATTGATTAAAAGGTTGGCGAATGCTTTAGATTTCTGAATGTGAGAACACAATCCAATCGGCCCGCTATTTTGCTTTAGCTAATTCTATTTGCATGTGTAATTGCTTTGGCTGTGTCCATAACTTCATTAGGATAAAGCTACACAGCGATGTTAATGAGATCTGCTCTTATTGCTGCCTGCCTTCATCAGATCTCTCCCGCAGCAGATTAAACTCGCCTGCTTGTTATTCCTGCACACAGCTGAGCTGACAAATATGATAAAACCGAAAGCAAGCAAAACACAGGCGCACCATGTGCGTGGCACGCTTGGCCAGTCATAGGCTGTACCACGGCTGCGTCTTTACAAACCTCATCAAAACAAGCAAAAAGCACCACATACTTGGTTTGGATGTGCTACCATGGTACTAACTTGTTTTTTAACTTGTCAAATTATTGCCATAGATCCGATATGTTGACAATGGTAGTACCTTGTTTTTGACATTTGTTATGCCATTTTTTGGCATGTGCCAAGAATTTGTAACACTGTAGTGTTTTGGTTATGCACCATGGTACTATTATTATAGCATTACATATTTGGTGATTTGATATGGTATTACAAAGGGTGTTTGTGCATGTCACATGTACTATGCTACAACCATGGTTTCTGACAGTTACCATTGTAGTACCATGTTGTTTTTTGACTAGTGATACTGTTATACCGTAGTGTTTTTGTAGTGTTTGTTGTTGTTGTTGTTTTGGGACATGTTTGTTTTGTAAATGTACCGTGGTACTGCTATATTATTTTTTGGCATGTACTATGATATTATCATGTTTTTTGGATGTTACACCATCTCAGCTAACAAAATATGTCTTTCTAATGTTCCTGTTAATGTTACGGAAAGAGAACTCAGAATCCAGTTGCAAGTGAAGTGATTTATTGTGACAATAAATAGTGAACAGGGTCGCAAGCCAAACGCGATGATTCAGGTGAGTAGACGTGAGCACACGGGGATTGCGAAATCCTGACCCGATCCAGCTAGGGCAGTGGAATCCAGCGAGATTTCGATGGGTTCCCAGACTGGAAATAATCCGAGGCAGAGATCCGCCGGGCACACAGACTCGGCTACTTTGGAAGAATGACCCCAACGGATGACATCGGACCGTAATCCTTCTGGCACAAATAAACAACTCGATGGGCACCCGGGCGGAGGCGTTACCCCTTGTAAGGCCCTACGGACCTTCGATTCGATCTCCCAAGTCATAGCCGAAACCACGATGTTCTGTGGCAGGATGGACAGGATGGACGGGCGTTCAGATCTGTCAAAAATGCGGGACAATGCATCAGGCTTAATGTTCTTCGAACCTGGACGATAAGAAATTGAAAAATTAAAGCGACCGAAAAATAAGGCCCACCGAGCCTGCCTAGAATTTAACCTTTTAGCAGAACTGATGTACTCCAGGTTCTTATGGTCGGTCCAGACTATAAAAGGTTCCTCCGAACCCTCCAACCAATGACGCCATTCTTCCAAAGCCAGCTTGACTGCCAGCAACTCTCTATTACCAATGTCATAATTACATTCGGCAGGAGACGAACGATGAGAAAAATACGCGCATGGGTGCACCTTACCGTCCGCGGAAGAACGCTGGGAAAGAACCGCACCAACCCCCACCTCTGATGCGTCGACCTCCACCACAAACTGACGAGAAGGATCAGGGGCCACCAGAATGGGAGCTGAAACAAAGCAGCCCTTTAGTCTTGAAAATGCAGCTTCCGCCACACCTGACCACCTGAATGTCGTTTTGGTGGAGGTCAAGGCAGTCAAAGGGGCGGCTAGTTGACTGTAATTGCGAATGAAACGCCGGTAAAAATTGGCAAAGCCCAGAAACCTCTGCAGGGCCTTGCGGAAATCCGGGGTTGGCCAATCTACCACAGCCTGTACCTTGTTGGGATCCATGCGCACTCCCTCGGACGACACGATGTACCCTAGGAAAGGAACAGATTGTGCATGAAAAACGCATTTCTCCGCCTTGACAAAAAGCCCATTCTCTAGCAGCCTCTGAAGCACTGACTTGACGTGCTGAACATGTTCCTGGAGAGAACGAGAAAAAATCAATATGTCATCCAGGTAGACATATATGAACTGATCGACCATGTCTCTCAGCACGTCATTTACCAGTGCTTGGAAAACCGCGGGAGCATTAGAGAGCCCAAACGGCATAACAAGATACTCAAAATGCCCCCTGGAGGTATTAAAAGCGGTCTTCCATTCATCCCCCTCCCTTATGCGAACCAAATGATAGGCATTGCGAAGATCCAACTTAGTGAAAAAGGAAGCACCCTGCAGACTCTCGAAGGCTGAAGACATCAACGGCAAAGGATAGGTATTCTTCACCGTGATGCTGTTCAGCCCTCGATAGTCAATACAAGGACGAAGGGAACCATCTTTCTTTTCCACAAAGAAAAACCCCGCGCCAGCAGGAGAAGAGGGACGGATGATCTTGGCTGCCAGAGAATCAGAAATATATTTCTCCATGGCCTCCCTTTCCGGAGCGGAAAGTGAGTATAATCTGCCTTTAGGCGGAGACGTACCTGACAATAAATCTATCGCACAATCATAAGGATGATGCGGAGGAAGAGAAGCAGCCCGGGACTTACTGAACACTCCCTTCAGGTCAAGATACTCAGCAGGCATGTTTGACAAATCCACATGTTCATCCTGAAACACAGAACAAGACACAGAAGAACAAGCAAACAACAAACATGACGCATGACAATATTCACTCCAGGATGAGACTGTGTTCTGACGTTTATATTGGGATTGTATAATGATAGCCAGGGATGATCCAAGACCACCGGAGCCAAAGGGGAGTCGGTGATAAGGAAAGAAATGTTCTCAGTGTGGTTGCCTGACGTGACGAGCCTCACCAACTGCGTGGAATGGGTGACAGGTGAGAGAGACTGCCCGCAGAGTGCACTGACTGAGATGGGTGAGTCGAGTGGAACCAACTGAATTCCCAGTTTGTGCGCTGTCTTGCGATCCAGGAAATCTCCCTCTGAACCACAGTCAATGAGAGCTTTACAAGGGAATGTGTCCCTACCTAGGAGTAGTTGGACTGAGAGAAGCGTTACTTTAGAGGAGGCTTTCTCCACCGCGACTCCGCCCGCCAGTAACCTCCTAACTACTCACGGGCCTTGGCTTTTACCGGGCAGCATGCCACAATGTGACCCGCAGCCCCACAGTACAAACATAGGCCCAGGTTTCTGCGTCTCTCCTTCTCCTCCCGTGAAAGACGGGCTCTGCTCACCTGCATAGGCTCGGGATCGGAGAGGTAATCAGAGGAAACCCTCGTCGAAGCGGCGAATTGATCGCCACTCCTACCCGCCGACATCTGTAGGGCTCGCTCGTCACGTCGTCGCAGTCTATTGTCGACTCGAATAGCCAGATCAATCAACCCGTCAAGTGAGGTGGGTAGTTCTAACGTGTATATTTCATTGGTGATACGATCGGCCAGTCCATGCCTAAACATGTCCCACTGCGCTTCCTGATTCCACTTACACTCTGCCGCCAAAGTGCGAAACTCAATCGAGTAATCAGTCACCAATCGATTTCCCTGGCGTAACTCTGCCAACTCCCGCGCCGCCTCCCTGCCGGACGCCGCCTGATCAAAAACCTTCCTGAGTTCGTCCGAAAAGGACTGGAATGACGAACAACAATGATGCTTTTGCAGGTGCAGCCGCGCTGATTAGCTCGTCAGCCCCGTGGTTGCCGGAGCAACGCTGAACGAGCAATCAGACAGGTAACAATACACAGACATGCAGCAATGAACACACGGATCCATGAACCGTGACAGTTAAGTTCTGAAAACATTATTTCTAATGTAATTCTGAACGTTCAAAAGGTCCAGTTTTTTAAATGTTCAATTTTATCATTTTGCAAAAGTAATGGGAAAGTTACTTTCCAAGTTCAGTATGGAGTAGTTCAAGGCTGAGTACTAGGACCGTTACTTTTCACCCTGTACATGCTAACACCCAACTAAAAAAGTTTCAGAAAAAAGAGTATGATAAATAAATAATGTTTTTGTGCTAATGTTTCAAGAATGAAACATTCTATTAACATTGCTGGAAGAATGTTTTTAACTTTAAGATAACCTTGCCAGAATGTTCTGAGAACATTCCCTGTTAGTTGGGATAACACTACCATGTTGCTAGACAATAAATATTAAATAAATAATAAATACAATAAAAAACATGTTTTTTTGGATGTGTACCATGATACAGCAGTAACACAGTATTCTTTGAACACTTAAAATAGCACGGCACAAGAGTATGGTAATCCATCCATCAGCATATAACTATAGTAATCTTTAGCTACCTGTATCATCACTATAGTAATATGGCACTTTTTGTTGAGGAAGTTCCTGCATGGTGACTCTGATTCTCTTCACCTGCCTTCATCTGTGCTTCAATGACCAACCGTCCTATTTGCAATCCAAATTCTACGCAATTAACTAGCATGTAATTATCTTCACCAGCAACTGGAATAGCAACAAAATGAGAGCTTGTCACATGAAAGGTGATAATAAAAAAGAGCCTTTAACATTAGAAATTAACATGTCACATTCTTCACCTCGGCTGCTGCATAAGTTAATGAGGGAGGCAGAGTAGGCATAAATATTAGCACTCCTACTGCTCCACACACACACATTACTGCTGCTGGCTGCTTTTTTATGCGTCATTACCACTATACTGCATTAAATCAATCCCTTAATCAGTATTTCTGGCTTGTTTGCCAGTAAAATATGTAAACACTCCTAAAACAAGATAATAGAAAAGCAAAATTGTTTACTATAACACTACTTGTTTTCAACTTCATCTAGTTTATCACATTGCCTAACAAAAATTGTGAAGATTATCCTTGAAACAAGATAAATGTATTTGTCCATGGGGTAAACTATACACTGTAAAAAATTGCAAGGAATTTACAGGATTAAAGAGTATAATTTTACAATATATTAGTGTAGATAGAAATGTACTGTGAAATCAATGCATCCTGGGTCATTTTCTTACAAATAACTGTGAGTGAACAGCAGAATGATGCTAACATCACAGTAATTTACTGCTCTTGATTTACTGGGAATTCACATTATAAAGTAACTGTGCCACTCTGAGAAAGTTGTTTACTACTGTAATTGTTTTGAAGTCACCATAATGGTGATCGATGATCCCATTTGTTTGGGATCTTGGACCTAGCATATTCATATTCAAATTTCTGATCTATTCATGTTGATGACAAGCTAGAATATGAAATAAGCTAATTGCCTGACTTTAAGATAGTCGAAATGTTCTTAGCAAGAACATGAAGATTTTATTTGAACATTATTTAAGCATGACAATTAATCAGTAAATTATTTCATTTTCATAACTGTTTGTGGAGGGATCTTTCACAATACTGAAGCAGCTGCTGAGAAACGTCTTTGAAAGATGTGACATTAATACTCGACATACAAAACACAACAATGGTAACACTCAACAAATAAAAACAACACTTACATAATAAACCAACAACACAAACTGCTAAAAGTGATCAAAAAAACAAATTCAATAGCACAAATAAAACCAACAAGAAAAACAACTCTACAGCATGATCTATTCATGCTGCATTGCATGCTGGGTGCTTTCAGAGTACATATGCACTGTAGAAACACAGTATGATGCAGTATGATGAGTGCAGTTAGAAACGAGAGAAGTCCCACTGTGAAATTACTGTGAAAGTAACACAATTATTAACCTGGAATTAATTTTTTAACAGTGTAGTTTAGTAAATCAACTGTAGTCAGTATTTTCTGCAAGCCTTATTATCTTATGAAATTGAACCAATCCCGTTGTAGGGATGTTTAGATATTTTACTGCAAAGCAAATCAACTGAAGCAAGACACATCATAGACACTGATGAGCACATGTCTCCACTTTTCAGATTAGCGTTTGACCGATATGGATTTTTCAGTTATTTATTCTTAAGTGATCACATTTTGCAACGTGCACCCTGTCTTAAAAAATGTGGATAGATCCTAGAATATGATGTATGTAAAATGCAATAAACAGAAGATTTGGGAGTGAGTGATGTGTCTGAGAGACAGAAACTGCTGATGTGTGTTTACTGATGAACTGTGTGCTAATACGTGCTCTCTTTTAATTTTCACAATGGCATTAATCATAATCAGTAAGCGCATTTTAATCATATCCACACGGACTCAAACTCCTTTGTTCCAGGACTCGACGGCTCTTGCTTCATGGTGAGCGAGGAGAAGGATGAGGTTGGCATGAAGAGAGAGTGTGTGTGTGTGTGTGTGTGTGTGTGTACTGTATGTGCTGGAGCCAGATGCTTTTGTTTCTCTCACACAATACTCTCTTTGTTTATATTCAGTTTAATGTGCTGGAATAACTTTCACTGCCAGACAGATAGAAAGAGAGAGAGATTCAGTGGAGGGATGCAGCTCTGATTGTGTTTTGGATTTGAGATTGATCATAATATCCCCATTGGCCGCTCGCAGACGAGTGAAAAGTGCTTTCTCATTTCCGTTAATGCTAAATTTCAGCACGTGAAGAGAAAATATGTAAATATGATGGGTCAAAATAATGTACACACTCAGAGTATGTGTGTCCCTATGAGCCCAATCACCATAAACTCACAACACACACACACACACACACACACATGTTGGTATTGGTGGTTTACGGGGACTCTCCATAGGCGTAATGGTTTTTATACTGTACAAACTGTATTTTCTATTGCCCTACACCAACCCTACACCTAAACCTACCCCTCACAGAAAACTTTCTGCATTTTTACAATCTCAAAAAAACATCATTTAGCATTTTTGAGCCTTTTGAATTACAGGGACACAGGTAGTGTCCTCATAAACCACCTTCATATCTGTCACATGTTTCTTTCTGTTTAGTTCCTGTTTGCCCCTATTTGGTTCAGTTCCTGTTCTCATTTAGTCAATCGTTGTTTATTCTGTTCACCTGTTTTGATTGATTACTCCTCACCTGTTTCTGTTCTCCCTGATTACGTTCCATGTGTTCATATACCCTGTGTTTTCCTCAGTTCCGTTGTCTTGCTTTAAAGTTACGTTGTGGTGTTTTTATCCTATGTTCGTCAATGTTAAACTCTTGGAGTGAAAATAAAAGACTCCCCTTTGGATTACCCCTTCACTGTGTGCCTCATCTACCCACATCGTGACAATATTGTAATACCTGTGTCGTACCCATGTCATTATACAAATTTGTGTCCTCGTAAACCACCCAAACCAGTGCATACACTGTATGTCTACTCCAGGTGGAGCTCAGTGTTCTATTGGTGAGGTTATCAGTAATGTTAGTCTCTCTCAGTATTGTTTCTTAATCATTTTTATATGAACAGCAACAAAAATAAAATAAAATAAAATAATGAAATGAAATAAAATGAAATGAAAAGGCAACATTTCAGATGATGTAAGTGCCAAAATAGATTACAAAAGAGGAAGATAAATCATGTAAACAAGAGGACAGAAAACCGCAATAAATAAATAAATTATAATATCACAAATAGGTCAGAAATCTACATAGAAACCCTCTAGAAACCATTCTCTCCATCTTGAATTGTGGTGGTGAGTTTTGCACAACTCACATTTTCTTCAGAGTTTTGATATGTAACACTGGATATCTAAATGGGTTTAATGTGAGCAAATTATTCCTGATGCTCTCTTATAGAGTGTTTGTTTGTCTGTCTCAATCTCTCTGTCATTCAGAACAATAAGGCCACTCACACACACACACACACACACACACACACACACTCACACACACACACACACAACAAAACACACACAAACATGCATGCATAAACACTGAAAAAAAAAAAGATAAGCTAACTAAAAAAAAAAAATTACTGTAATTTGTAACGGCCAAATTTACGTCCAAATTTGATATTATAATATAATATAATATAATATAAAGACTGTACCATACATAATCAATGTCTTACTGACATATACTGTATATACTGTATATATATGAAGAGTTCAGATGCAAAAGTGCCATCTGACATTTTCTACTAAAATTTGCATTTTTATCTGGCTTTTATATACATATATACACATAACTTTATAACTTAATTACACCTTAATAGTAAAATTTCACTTAAAATAAAACAAAAACATTTTGTTAGTCAATGTAAATTAATTTAGTTAACTAACTTAGTTTTACTAATTTAGTCCTGCATTAATCATCGGAGAGAAGACTCACGTTTCACTGGAAGATCCAGTTATGACATTTTTAGATTAAATATTATGAGGTCAAATTTTTTAAAAACTGCAACACATGCGTTAATAAATTGTTCACAATGAGATGCTTTTAGAAAACAGATGAATTTTCATTTCATGCCGACTTTAAAGTTATTTTTGAATATGTGTGTATGAGTGTGTAGAAGGGCAAACTCATGCCATCATACACACGCAAACACGCAGATAATCACACACACACACACACACACACACAGAGGATAATCACAGTGTTGTGTAGACAGAGAGCTGCATCACTCTCTCTATCTCTCTCACTCGCATTCTTTGACATCTGCTGTCACCAATATCTCTAATTGCAAAATTGGCCCTATAAAACAGGAAGAGCACAAGCGTGTGTGTGTGTGTTACTGATGTGATAAGAGAGAGTGCTGGATCCTGGGCCATCTTTAATTGGACTACCTTGTCATCCGTCTGATCCTGCTGTGCTCATCCACTCTTCATTTTGCTCTCCTCCCTTCACATGGAGCACAGATGACAGATTGTTGTCTGTCAGATCGACTTTCCTTTTTGTCCACATCCATCTTTGACCCCCATCAGTTCAGGGAGGGCAGAGGGGCCGTTTGATTGACAGGAGCGGGAAGGGAGGTCATCGGCTCTGCCTGTCTGCCCGCTGAATGTTGCTGCATCCCCGCTCACGCTTGCTTTCTCTCTTATTGTAACTCTGATTCACACTGGCTACATTCATTAGTTTATTGGCTTGCTCTCAAATGAGTTTTCATTTGCATTCTCTGGCCTGCTTTTGTAAAACTCGATTAATTTGGCAATTATCACTATCCGCCATACTATTGTGTACAAGATTATTGTTTTAATTGACCATAATCCCCCTACAAATGGTTATTTCATCTAAAAAATATGATCTATACTTCCTTTTATAAAAGACACACAAGGCCCAATGATGAAACATGTAATTTCATATCCGACCTTGATGTGCCTTTTGAGAATAAGGTAGGATGATTTTCAGCAAAAAAACAACAACTTGATTTTCACTTGATTCTCATGATAAATTATCACATGCCTAAAAAGTCTTGAAATAGAGTCCATAAGTTATATGAACTGCTGTGATGATACTTTATGCTGCATTCGTTTTTTATGGAAAAGAGCATCATGAACATTCTGGTGTGTGTGTGTGTTCAATGAAAGAAAGTTATACAGGTTTGGAACAATTCTTGCAGGGTCAGAAATGAATGGGGGCTTGGGGCAAAAATGCCAACAAAACTATGGGGTGCAAGAAATTCCACTGCATTCTTGTTTTTTTATTATTCATATTATCAGCACAATTGTATAAGAGTGCAGTTAATGAAATGTTAATATTAAGTGAGTTACATTTTAGACACAATATTGTCTGTTTTTGCTCTTTACCAATGAAAATAGTTCCAAACAAAGCCACAGCAGAAGCATTGCACATCTCAGAGCAACACACAGTGAGTGATGTTTCGTCACTGAATAAATCCAGTTTTTAAATGAAAAGGTTAAATGAACGATTCAATGACTCACTCATTAAGATCGTATCTTTCTGCTTTTAGTTTCATATTTGCAAAACATAATTTTGAAATAATTTTAGATTTCACTATTCATTTTTTAACACATCTAGCATTATTTATGCATCTGTAATTACAGTGTAAATGCATTCATACCACCTCTGAGCCGCATTAAACAGCCTGTGTAATTCACCCTTCACTGGGAGTTTGATTGACAGGGGATCTGACCAATCATAACGCTGAATCTGCCATTTCGTCCAATAAATAAACCAAACAGGAGAGTAGATTAATGTAGGTGGACTTGAACTTGAAAAACGGTGTGTATTGATGTCTTTCCGCAGTTGAAACAAGATTCCTTCTGTATGAAAAATGATGAGGACGATGAAGATCTCGATGAAGATGTTTATTGCAGCATAGCAGTGACAAAGTACATGTAGTACCTTGGGTTCAGCGGGGTCAGAATGAACCACGAACATCCTAAGCTCAAACATTTTATACTCTATTACGTTCATCTTCCCGCTTCATCTTCCCGCATGTAAATGAAGTTTCGTCTTAAATGTAAATTGCGGATAACAATGAAAGTGATAGCCTTCCGTTCCCACATCTTTGGTAGTCTTTCAGGTGGAAACAACCAAATGTTAAGGTGCAATTATATTCAAGTACCCTTTTGGTCAGCAGATGGTTCTTGATGGCCTACTGCCGCTCCCACGCTATAGGTGACGATTGACGAAGTAACGTTCAGGAGATACTATTTACATATTATTGAAAGAATTATCTCTATGATAATTAAGCTCTTTGTAGAGAAAGGAGAATAGTTTAATTGGAGTGGAAGTTTGGTCGAGGCAGACTATAATTTCTTACACTTCTGATGTTCATTCATGTTTATTTCGTATTATAAATAGTAAAGAGGAGGAAATGATCAGTTCACGTGCTGCTTGAAATGAGGCACTACAGCGATCTGTCATGACACATTAAAGAGCCACAAAACCATATTTATTGTATTCATTTCTTAAAAATGACAAAATTTGAACATTAAACATTTTTTAATTTGAACATAATCCTTAAATATTCTCATAACACTGACATATTTTCAAAGATTTTAGCGTTTTTAGAAATATGGCATCTGCATCTAATAGACAGAAAGACAAGGAGAGATACTGGAGTGAATGAAGGAAAGTGAGACATTTGCTGGAGTTCAAGAGCCCAGTGGAAAGCATCTCCGCTCCAAACGGCACTGAAGAATAGAGTCCCATCCTGTTCAAGACCCCATTACGACTGTAGGATAGAACCCAATGGAATACAGATGCATCTCTCTCACCGTCTCTGTTTCCAACGCTTTCTTGTGCCTCTTCGTTTAGACAGGGACCCCAATCGATGCTTCTCAACTAGGTTAATATGGCACTTTAGAAGCAGTCTATTCATCGGCCCAGAAGTACACACTCAGATAATTGCTTTTTGAATTGGGTCGTACTGGGAGTACGCATGCAGTGACTGAGGCCTACCGCTCTCTGTTGGATCTCTGATAGTTTTTCTCATTGGACATCACAAGGCATTCCGGTACATTCCAGAACCAAAGAAATGAAGAGAAGAATTCGGAACAAGACCATGGAAATGTGCTACACATGACATGAGACTAGCTGCTGCTGGGATAAAATATTAGATTCAAACTGAACAGATGTGTCATGCTTATTCTAATATGCCTCCTTAAGTCTTTACTTAAGTAGATTGTGAATGCAACGATGTTCTTGTTATGTTTTGTTTCTACAGTACTTTGAGTTTGTTTGTTTTTGTTGTTCATTGGTTGAGTTATTCTGTTAGCTTGCACTGTTTCTAGATCAGTTTCCTTTGTGTTTATCAGTTGCCATGGTTTTTGATTTGCCCTCATGTTTTACACCAGTGTCTAGTTAATTAGCTTGTTTTGTCCCCAATGTTTCTCTGTGTATTTAAGCCTTGCATTTTATTCATTTCACTTGTCTATTTTTGCATATTTGTTGCATAATATTTGGTTATCCTGTGCCTGTCTATAGTCCTGTGTTATTTTATGAATAAATGTACATTGCTGTGCTTAGATCCATCACCTCCATCTTTTTTTTTACAACCTGTTGTGACCGATCCACAGGAATATTTGGGAGAAGCCTGATTATTTAGTTCTGTCATTCACAAACAAACAAACAATAAATAAATAAATGGGAGACAGAAGCTAGTTGCCAAAGGGTGGGTTTATTTTTGGAAATAAATGCATGCAGTCTCAAAACAGTCTCAAAAAACACTTAAAAGGAAATCAGGAAATTCAGCCATTCACACTGACAGATAATGATTATACTTAAAATGATATCTAGTTGAAAACGTTAGTATAGCAGCTGTCTTTCACAGTTACAAATAAATTGCTGATAATTCATAAATTGTTGCCCCTGAGCATCAGGAATTCATGAAAATTTCCATGTTTCCATAGGATGTCCTGTTGTCCATGTGTACAAAGTTGTGTGAATTTTGGATGTTGTGCTCACCAGATATGGGCCAATTAGTCATCATGGGCCACACCCAAAATATACTGGATTCTGCCAAACTATCAAATGCATCAATATTATTTTTGACATGAGAATCTGGAGGTGGTGCACACCACATTTTGCTTGACTCAGACAAATGGCCTAGAACAAGTTTAAAAAGTTTTTTCAAAAGTTTTTTTTTTTTTAAGCTATTTTATATTATAAGCTTTTGTGAATGTTTAGTGTTGACTTTGGAAAAGCATGTGAACAACTGATTTGAGGGCACTGAAGGATTCAGAGGAAAGAGGATTTTTTTTTTTATTATTATAGCCATTACAGTTATACGGTTCCATTACAGTGCCACATAGTGGCTAATTCTCACCTAAATTTACAAGGTAAGCTATCAGCTACTGGAATATGATTGGCTGCTGGTGGCCATTTTGTTAATTTCTACAAATGATTTTTCATGGCTTGTTTAGCAGTTGCCATAAAGAAAATGCAAATCAAAATTAAGTTTTTCTTGATTAAACTGTTGGACTCAGTTGCTTTAGCAGACATTAGGCATAATGGGCAATGCTAGACTACATTTAATTTGCTTATATCATAGAAAGGCTTTTTTTTTTTTTTTTTGCTCAGGTACTTGGGATGGTGCATGCCAATTTCAGCACAAATCAGGTTGATGATTATTGACTCACTGATTCAGAGGGAAAATATGATTCTGGCCCTTATGGTTCCATAGTTATTAACACAAATGAAAATTTATTTTAATTATAGTGTCCGAAAAATGTGTTTGAGGGCACATGAATAGTGGGGGTAATTTTGAACCATCCCACCAAGTTTGAGATCTCTGACATCCAGACACTTTTGGGCAGAAAAGGAATACGCAGCAAATCAGTAGAAATACAATATGGGTTCCAGCACCTTCAGTAATTAGATTTCAAATGGCATTTGGCCGCTTTCATCGTGGCTAGAGTGTGTCTGGATCAACTAAAGTGTATTAAATTGACACACTATGTATAATTTTTGTATTTTGGAAATAAAGTTTACATCTTTCCTGCTGTAATAGTACTTATATACAGTATGTTGATTTTATTGACTGCTGAAAGCAGTCATAGATTATATGCACTTGCTGTACATTTTATCCACATTTTACGGCACACACTGTTGACTGTGTTGGCATTCATCAATGCTTTGATAAATCAATCAATGTTCACACACAATGAGTGTCTTCCTCAGAGCTAGTTCCTAGAATAACATCAGTTTAAGAATCGGCCACTGAAGGATTCAGACATATTCCATACTGTGTTGAGTTGTCACGTCCTACAAATCCCAGGACTGACAGCACTGCTCTGAAATGAAGGCAGACCCCCTCAGAGGAGCACTTGGCTTTTTACAAGCGCACATTTCATGAGACAAGTCTTCCTGAAGTTTTCCAGAGCTCCACCTTTAATAATCTCCCGTATAGGGACCGATATCAAGACTTTCATCATAAAGCTTCTGCTGCGTTAGCTGAACATATGTGCTTTGTCCTCGTTTAAAGACATTAACCGGCTGCATAGGAGAGCAGGGAAAAACTCTTCACCTCCACAGTTTCCTCATTATTCTCAGCGCCCTGTAAATGGATTTGTAATTACGGCCTGTCTGCCGCGGATCTTGTGTAATTGTCCTCCAAGTCGCTCAAAGAGTTTGCGGTACATTCGCTGACCGTGTCAGTATTATTTCCCCTATTGATAATGCTTGATGAAGTGCCATTACATCTCATTATTGCCCGCGCCGGCAGATACGAGACCGCACGGGGCTCTTGCGCCCACGACCCCATGCGCCTCGAGCTCATGCTGTGACCCCAAGAAAGCCGAGGTAGGCCTATGTTTCCAGCCGAAGCATGAACGCTTCAAACCAGTGGCTGACATTTCCCTCCTGCTTCACACGGTTCTCTAATCTCAGTCCTCCTGCGGCGCAAAGTTCCTCAAATCAGAGCACGTCACATTGCCGCGCGGATAATATGCCAACCCACTGGCCGGTGTGCGCACACTGCGCGTGGGCTGCCGGAGTTATATGGAGGTGAGAAGTTGCAAAACAAAGCCCCTGAGAACGAAAGAAAGAAAGAAAGAAAGAAAGAAAGAAAGAAAGAAAAATAAAAAAATAAAACGGGAAGACAGAAAATAGAGTGAATGCATTTGAGGCATGGGCGGTTTTGCAATAAAAAATAAAACGGAATGAAACTCATGCCTGCGGATTTGTCTGCATGCAGAGGCTCGCCTGCCCGTGCCAAATGCACAAATCCTTGGACATCTGTTTGCGCATTTGAGTCTGCGCTGGCTTAATGAGATATGCTCACACAGACCCGCTCCAGTCCCAGCAGCTTTAGCCCGGATCTGCGGTGATAATGTTATTGCGCTGACCTCAACGACACTTATTACAGCATCCCCTGAAGTTTTCCAGAGCTCCACCTTTAATAATCTCCCGTATAGGGACCGATATCAAGACTTTCATCATAAAGCTTCTGCTGCGTTAGCTGAACATATGTGCTTTGTCCTCGTTTAAAGACATTAACCGGCTGCATAGGAGAGCAGAGAAAAACTCTTCGCCTCCACAGTTTCCTCATTATTCTCAGCGCCCTGTAAATGGATTTGTAATTACGGCCTGTCTGCCGCGGATCTTGTGTAATTGTCCTCCAAGTCGCTCAAAGAGTTTGCGGTACATTCGCTGACCGTGTCAGTATTATTTCCCCTATTGATAATGCTTGATGAAGTGCCATTACATCTCATTATTGCCCGCGCCGGCAGATACGAGACCGCACGGGGCTCTTGCGCCCACGACCCCATGCGCCTCGAGCTCATGCTGTGACCCCAAGAAAGCCGAGGTAGGCCTATTTTTCCAGCCGAAGCATGAACGCTTCAAACCAGTGGCTGACATTTCCCTCCTGCTTCACACGGTTCTCTAATCTCAGTCCTCCTGCGGCGCAAAGTTCCTCAAATCAGAGCACGTCACATTGCCGCGCGGATAATATGCCAACCCACTGGCCGGTGTGCGCACACTGCGCGTGGGCTGCCGGAGTTATATGGAGGTGAGAAGTTGCAAAACAAAGCCCCTGAGAACGAAAGAAAGAAAGAAAGAAAGAAAGAAAGAAAAAGAAAAAAATAAAACGGCAGAGAAGGGAAGACAGAAAATAGAGTGAATGCATTTGAGTCATGGGCGTTTTGCCATGAAATACTAAAGCGTATTGAATCTCATGCCTGCGGATTTGTCTGCATTGAGAGGCTCGCCTGCCCGTGCCAAATGCACAAATCCTTGGACATCTGTTTGCGCATTTGAGTCTGCGCTGGCTTAATGAGATATGCTCACACAGACCCGCTCCAGTCCCAGCAGCTTTAGCCCGGATCTGCGGTGATAATGTTATTGCGCTGACCTCAACGACACTTATTACAGCATCCC
>NW_015643736.1:349449-354355 GCF_001515625.1 Sinocyclocheilus rhinocerous
TAAATTTTTTTTTTTAATAAATTATAAAACTCGCTAGATTTAGCTATATTTGTGCTTTTACAGGCATGGCTCATTGAATTTGCCACTGAATCGAGATGCCTCATATGCAAATGTAATATATGACATGTTATTCTATATCAAGAGTGATGTTGCCGAATATATGTTATTTATAATGTTCACATACATACATATGTCTCAACAATATATATTATTTATATAGTATATGCAACTTCATTAAAACAACATATAGGCTACACAACAAATCTGTATACTTTTGATTTGATCTGTACAAATTTGATTGGAACGTACTGTAAGCACAAGGAGAGGAGAAGATTATGATCCAGTGATTTGGAATACTGTACAATCCATGAGTTACATGGACTTTTGATACTTCGGATTTTATGATACTTTTGTGCAGCATTTAAACATTTAGGTGGTGGACACATCCCCAACATAACACTTGATGGAAGAAAAAAAAACAACTAGTAAATAATGACAGAATTGTTATATTGTTGAAGTATTCCTGCAAGAGCACTTGAGCTTCATTCTGAGGCACCTTTGCATGACTGCATGTAATTATTACCAGTGTTCATTAATGAAGCAGTCAGGAGCTGTTCTCAAGGACTCACTGCTAAATTTGATTGATTTTAATATTGCGTTTGAGTGTGTGTATTTATGGATCCTCTCATCATCCTTTTATGAACAAAAGACACTTTGTTTTATTTATTTATTATTATTGCTTTTGACGTTTCTCAGTCTGGAAATTAAATTTTGGTGATATAGAAATCGCACAATTCACCTTTAAGTCTAATTTAAGAATAGCTCAGTCCCAATAAATAGCAATGACTTGCATATTATCTATTACTCTCTGGTGTTGGGCTCAAATCACATTCACATATTCTCATCATGGCAGGTTTGACATTTGATACGACGCCAAACGTCACTGGTTCTTGAGTGGTTGTTTATCAGTCATGACGCATATGTGTGAATGAGATTGGAGAGTGTTTGCCCTGTGTGGCTTTCTCTTCTCTGTGTGACCTTCTCTTACTCTGAACAACGGCGATAGGTGATTTCTTGAGCAACTTATTTTAATGACAACAGTGTCATAGTTTGACGTGATGGGTCAGATGTGTGGGTTGTGTCTGACTGTAGACAAGGATTTAAAGGAACAGAGAACAATCTCACAATGTTCACAAACGTTATATAAATGTAAGCACAAAACATTTTTAATATAATGCTTATGGAACGCTCTTATAATTTTATTAATATTTGATATACTCCTTTCTCATTACATTGAGAAAACATTATTAGAACATTTTTGGAGAAACCGTATGTTATTTGTACTTGAACGTTCAAAGAAACGTGTCTGTAAACTTTAAATAATGTTCTAATCATGACAAGAAAACTGGACTTTTTACATTCTTAAAATATTACAAATAAACATTCAAATAGCATTTTATTCTGGGTTAAAATAGAGTTAGTAGAAAATTTAAGAAACATTTTGTAACATTTCAATAACGTTCTAATCATGACAAGACAACTGGACATTTTAACATTCCTAAACATTCAAATAAAATAATATTTTGGTTAAATATACAATTAGTAGAACATTTAAAAAACGCTTTTGTAACATTTAGGTAAAGTTTAATCACAACAAGAAAATTGGACATTCCAATTTTTTAGAAACATCAAAACAATGTTTTTCTAACCTAAATTTGTTACCCTGGTAAATGTAAAGAAGTATCTGATACTGAAATCCAATCAGAGCCTGTGATACTGAGGATAAAGGCAAGACATGTTATGAAAGATCATGCAGAGTTTGGCTTTCCGTGTCATAAGCTTTTATACATTTTTTGATAAATCAACTTTCTTTTTGCGCTGATGTCACTTAGGCCACACGGGCTGCTGGGTAACATTCACCAGTAGCTCTATAGCGATGTAGTCATTACTTAAAGAGGTTTTCATTCAGAACTGAAGAACTGGTCACAGATAAAGACTTAAAGACTCTTGGTCACGACTGACTGTTTGACCTTGTTGTTTGCCCTGCAGGAGCAAATCTAATTTCATAATGATATTCTCATCAATGAGAGAGAGAGAGAAACACACAAACTGAGGCAGTTATGAAAAAGTGCTGTTTCAGAAGCTCATAATTTAATAGCCTATTAGTTGCTAGCAGTATGTTTATGATTAGTTTTTTACATGAAGTTAACTGACTGTCAAAAGTTGTTTACTGCGCTCTGGAGACAACGAGGGAATAATAAACACACTGTAGAACAGGATCTCGTGTACTTTTCATGCGTGATTGGCCTGGTAAGTGCCTGAGCAATGAACATGGTGAATTATGACAACAACACTCAACGCTAGATAACATTTCACAGTCAGATTTGTGGAAGGAAGCAAAGCAGGCTCATTAACCTCCAGACACAGCTCTGTTTAACTTTATTAACAACCAAAAACCACCAACCAGAGCAAATGGAAACGCAGACAGAGAGGACGATTTGTTATCTATTTGTCCTCAAAGGCTGTTATCATTCCTTTGATGGAACATATAACCCCGGAGATGCTGCAGAAACAGCCCAGCAGTAATATCAGCAGGTCCAGAATCCTGCGGCTCACGCCCAGCTGAGTCCATTTCAGCTGCAGGTGGAAGAGCGCTGGGAGCAGAAGCGTCATGGCCGCCCCGGTCACGCTGCCTGTGAGGCCCATGAGGAGAGAGAAATGAGGCACGCACAGTGCCATGATGAGGGTGAGGAAGAGGAGAGATCCACGCAGGAGCAGCGTCCCCCGCTCTGATCCTTCTGCAGATGAGTTGAGTTTCAGGACGCCTGTCTGCAGTATCTCTGCTGCGGCGTAGAATGGCAGAGGGTATGAGAGGAGAGCCTTTGCCAGCAGACACAGGTTCACCACCATCCGCAAAGCGGTGGGCAGGTTATCTGTTATCACCTAAGAATAAAAACAACAACAACAACAAAAACTTAAGTCTCCTTAAAGGCATAGGCTTTCCTGTAGCTCAGAGTGATAGTAATGCCAAGGTCATGGGTTCGATTCCCAGGGAACGCAAGAACTGGTAAAATGTCAAATCTGTTCCTTGAATGCAAGTTGCTTGGGATACAAGCATCTTTCAAATGCATAAATGTAAAAATGGATAGTTCACCTGGACAGAAATGACAGTGGCCACCATTCACTTCCATGGTGTGGAAAAAGCAGCTTGGATATTTAGCTAAATGACTCCTTTTCTGTTCTACAGTAGAAAGAAGGGAGCTTATGTTCCCAGGGTCCTGTGTTAGCCTAACTCCAACCCTACACCTAACCATGGGAACATAGGACCCGTCGTGACATCATTTGTCATATAAATCTTGGGAACATGGGAATAATGTCAGGATTTTTATTTCTATCCAGGTGAACTATCCGTTTAATACAAAGCAAACTTGTCTCTCTCTCTCCATCAGCTGCTATTGTTAGTGGTCACCACAACAGAATTATCCACACATTATTTGGCACAGGTTTTACACTGGATTCCCTTCCTGACCCAACCCAGCACTGAAAGCATCCCCAGAGCTGGGACAGGTTCGCACTCATGCCTATGGCCAATTTAGTGTATCCAATCCACTACATGTTTTTAGAAGGCTGGGGAAACCAGAGTACCTGAAGGAAACCCACGCTAACACTGGGAGAACATGCAAGCTCCACACAGTAAAGACTCTTGGCTCAGCCATGACTCAAACCTGAGAAATGTCTTGATGTGAGGAAACAGAGCTACCCACTGAGCCGCCCTGAATGCAAAGGAAACTTGTGCTAGGACAAAGCTAATATAGTCCCAAAAAGACTAAATCAGATTTAATTCTCAATTTCGAATCTTGAATTCTCATTAGGTCAACCACTTTTGACGTCACATCAGTAATAAAACAAATGCTGTGTCCTACATTTGTCTTTTTACTTTTGAAGGAATGACGTTTCAAATGCACCTGATGTGTTGCTTTTATCTTTAGCTTGTTCGCCCATCCCTGTCCTCTACATAGGACAGGAGTTTCCAATCGTGCTCCAGGAAGGCCACTAGCTGGGTTTCCATACAAATTAATCTACATCAGAATTTATTCGGCAAATGTGATTCCATCTCCCATTATTCATATTAACTCTTTTTTTTAAAGATAATAAAAATAAAAACGTCTCCAGGTTACGCATGTAACCCTAGTTCCCAGAGGGAACGAGATGCTGCATCGAAATGCTATGGGAACGCTTTCAGCGTGACCATGCTCTGAATCATGTGTGTAATCAGTCCAATGGATGGGCGAGACGTCACGGGCGGGGTGACGAAGTGACCAGGAAGCTTAAAAGCACATGCGGTGTATACAGTGGCAGCTTCTGGCAAATGAAGTAAGCGCTCGCAGGGATGGCGGAAGTATGGCACTGAGACGCAGCATCTCGTTCCCTCTGGGAACTAGGGTTATATGCGTAACCTGGAGACGTTCCCCTTCAAGAACTCGAGCTGCGTCGAAACGCTATGGGAACGAGTATGCCCACGCCGCCAGACTTACAAATCCCTGCCTAGTGTGGAAGAGCACAGCTAAAGCGAGAGACAAGAGCCAGGAGTGGCGCAGAATGCAGGTAGGCATCTGACAAAGTAGGCAGGGACATCCCGCCCAAAGGCCAACTTCAGAAGGAGTGAGTCTTGACCCCCAAGGAGAGGGGAGATCAGAGGACTCGAGGCTATAGAATAGTAACCGGAGGCCTCAGCTTCAGCACACCGTGGAGGAAACGTGAAACCAGGGGTTGTCTGCCCACTGACTGGCCACTGAGAGGGGCGTGGTAGGCCGCAATGGCCGCCACGTAGACCTCCAAGGTGGAGTGGGTTAACCCTGCGGAGAAACGGGCCTGCAGGAACTCCAGCACTGTACCAACTGGGCAG
>NW_015643736.1:354727-370425 GCF_001515625.1 Sinocyclocheilus rhinocerous
ACCGGAAACTACGAGTTGTGCCCCCTCAGGGGCCACACCCATAACTTCCACAGCTCCGGGCAGGGGTGAAAGATCATACCCTCCGCCTGTGAGAGGAGGTCCCTCCTGCTGGGAATCTCCCATGGAGAGCCGTCGAGAAGGGAAATCAGATCCGAGAACCATACTCGGCCCGGCCAGAACGGGGCTACTAGCAGCAGAAGGACCCCATCCCGACGCACTCTCTCCAGAACTCCCGAGAGCAGAGCAATCAGGGGAAAGGCGTACAGACAAAGCCTCGGCCACGTCTGTACCATGGCATCCAACCCCAGTGGAGCTGGATGAGTCAGAGAGAACCAGGGGGGACAAGGGCGATGTCTCTCGAGTCGCAAACAGGTCCACCTGAGCCTGGCCAAAAAACTTTCCATACCCCGGGTCTCAGCCCCAGCCTCGACAGGATGTCTGCACCATAATGAGAAGCGAGAGGAGTTTGCCCCAGCAGGACCCAATGAGGCACGCTTGGCAGGGGCTCCCACACCACCAGGTGACCTACTAAGGGAACCAGTCTCTCGAGACTGACCTCTGTACACCGCTCTTTCCCAGAGGGGGCCGGCCCTCAGAAGTCCTAGGCCTATCCAGCGAGAATGACGGTCCGCAGAAGCCTTCGGCCTGGGAGCGCCACTCTGACTCTAGACTTTGTGGAGTACGAGAAGTGACGCTCCCTGAATGAGGGGCTGGAACACGGTAGGTTGGGACTGCTCCCGCCCAGCAGCCCTTGCTGACCGCCTCAACCTCCTCAGAGGAACATGTGCTCTCCCTCGAGAAATTTTTATCCCAAGAGCCCCTGTATATCTAACTCCCTCGAGAGCTGACTCTGCGTGCTTCGCTACCAAGCAGACAACACACAAACTGTGTGTGTCCCCACCCGAAATATAGTGCGGGCAGGGAGGAACACACTGCCTGAATGCTGCCTGCTCTCTCCCAAATGCTTCCTTTTGACTGAAGCTTTCACATAATGGAGCTTATAAGTGGACAGACAACACTAAATAAGACTCACAACAGATATCGACTGACACACACAGAGCGCTTGCTGAATGACAGAAAGCTGCCGCTCTATCCACTGTACATGCTTTTAAGCTTCCTGGTCACTACGTCACCCCGCCCGTGACGTCTCGCCCATCCATTGGACTGATTACACATGTGATTCAGAGCGTGGTCCCATAGCGTTTCGACGCAGCTCGAGTTCCTGAAGGGGAACTTTTTTTTATGAATTAAGTTTTTTTTATTTTTTTTTATTAGATCTTTCCATCACTCATTTTTGATGCGATACTTCAAAAAGTGCATAAAAACAGGGTCATGGAAACATAGCTACTGTGTTGCAGAGTTTACCTCTAACCTCTATTAAACACACCTCGACCAGGTTTAACAGAAACTTCCAGGTTCTCTGCACAACGTTGGCCCTCCAGGAGCAGGTTTGGACACCCGTGACGTAGGGAAAACTGTGACTGCTGAGTACACAAAAAGTCAACATTCCACACTTTGTTCTTGTTTTCATTTGGACAAGAACATAATCTGAGTACTTATTCTACAAAATGGTGCAGAACAGGGAAAAAGTGTTTAAAATTATATGCACCTTATGACATCATGCTTCACCAATTCTGGGTCCAAGTGCTTTATCAGATACCAAAAATAAACAACAAACGGTGCTGATAATAACAATAATACACTTACTGTGTGCTGAGGTACTACCAAAAAATATGATTCTAAACTTTACCTCCAAAGCGAAATCTCAGTTGGCCAAACAGTGACAAATTTTTAATGATTTTTAAAAAAAATATTGTTGTCTGGGATGCCACGAGACACATATTGAACATATTGGGATTTTTTTTTTTTTTTAAGTTTAGCTTAGCTTCTCACTTGAAAGTAGAGGCTTGGACCTGGAAACAGTTTTCGATACGTCACAACTTAACAAGTGAATTGTTTATTGTGATTAATATTAGTAATAAAGACTTTGTCGTACAACATTTTATGCATATTTTTCTGGTTATGAAGTTGTCAGCTGGTAAATAAGAGCAGCCTGCAACTACAGTCGAGTGGGATCACTGCACCTCTTTGGTTTCCTCTCCCCATGTGAGGAAGGCCACCACAGATAACGCTGTCTTCAGTACGCAGGCCAGAATGTGAGTCCAGTCTATCATGCTGTTGAAGTCTAGCCTGTCGGTCATGCTCTCCTCCAGTGTAGGCAGATAAATCTGTGATGTGTAGCTAAAGATAATCACCCCCACTGCAACCTGGAAGCCATCAAAGTCCACCATTACCGCACTCAACCTCCTACTGGCCCACTGCGACGACTGACGGAGGCAGTAGCCAATCACAATGAAGGTGATGAGGAACTGAGCCAGCGAGCAGAAGAGGCTCAGACGCGACAGCACCCGCAGGTCACGGATCAGCATGCAGGGCACCAGGATGAGAAAGGTGATGGCGGAGCAGGCCGCCGGGGTCAGAGGCAGGAAAAACAGGCTGTGGCACATCAGGTTACTACTGACAACCAAGTATAGGATGCACGTCATCACCAGTTCTACCACCTGCGCGGCGTTCACCACCTTGCCCCCGATGTAAGGGCAGATGTGTCTGCAGCAGGCGGTAGCGATGTCCTCATAGTTGCGTCTGACGCGAACTGAGTGGCCGTTCTCGTCCTCTTCATACAGGCAGGACACCAGGATCTTTCCGGTGTAGCTACAGATGAGTGCGGCTAACACCAGCAACAGCAGACCCATGTACCCGCTCTGCAGCAGGGCATAGGGCAGACCCAGCACAAAGATACCCTGAGAAAACAAAAGAACAAGATGCTTCAGACAAATATATAGCTCAAACGACACGTCTACACAAAAGTGAGATTAACTGAAGACTCTCTGAAGTCTCCTGCCTCTCAGACCCCAAAATCCCACATATCCCCACTAGTTTTGAAAGAGATCCCAGCAATGTCTCAAAGTCTGAGATCTCAAAATGAACTTATTTCTCATCTCCCACATCCACATATGTTTTGTAGCTTCGTACTCTTACTGTGAGTCAAGAGTTGAGTAAACTAAAATAACCATGAATATTATTACTATTGCTCTTATTTGATGTAATCAAACCAACTGACTCTCATGGCAATTTGTAACTATTTTACGTTTTGGCAAATTAAAGGTCAATTCATAATAATTCAGGGCTGCCAGCTTTTGAGCTCAACATGGTATGGGAATTCATTACTTTTACAATTGCAGCTGCATTTATATGTCACTCTTGAAACTTTGATGTGTGTACAGGATATTTGGCCATTGGTCCTCTTAGAGGCACACACACAAAAAAACAACCTTTATTCAAATCCAAATGGATTATAGTCTAGAAAGCGTGCAGATAGCACTTCCCTTATTATCACTAAAAAGCTATCATTCACTTCATCTCGATCAGTTCACCTTGATCTCACAAAGTTCTGTTATAATCAGTGAAGTTTTCTACACTGCACAACAGATCTCTTATTTACATTGTGTACTTTCTTTTGTGACAATGAAAGGATTGAATTGAGCGGTCAGTGAACTTTAGGCTTCACTAACTTGAATGCAATGGCCAATCAAAAGTGTTCAGGAAATCAACAGATTTGTCTGTGATTGGCTACATTGCTCAATGTTACAAAAACATGTTGTACAAAAACATGTTTTAAATAGAAACTTTTGAAGCTCTCCAGAGCGCAAACACAAATCAGCGTTTGCCAAATCAGTGTCACCAATATCCTATTATTACAGTTTCAACTGAGGATGCTCTTGCTTTCATTTGAGGGTGCATATTCACTGCGTGAAAAAATGGATGTGTGGCGTGAGAGCAGTGTCAAACACATGAGTCTCAAGCTGAATGCGTGAGAGTTGGCAGCCCTGTTAATTTGTACGATGTTATTTCTCCATTTTCATAAGATCAGCTTAGGCGTTACTGAAGGTTAGGTTTGGAGTGGACCTTCATGCTTAGTTTTCCCTAAAAATCATACATTTTTATTTGAAACAAATTGCATGAATTCTCATGAAGTTGTCAACTTGTAAAATAGTCGGCTCAAACACGAAACACCTAAGCGTCCTCCTGCAGCGTTTGTGCTCCAGACATGAATAATTGGTCAAATCAGGCCAGTACCACTCTCTGTCTCTCTCCTTTGGCTGCTCTGGTTAAGGGTCACCCCAGTGGAATTATCCACACAGCCATTTGGCACAGGTTTTACACCAGATGACCTTCCTGACGCAACACAGCACTGAGAGTGCACTAACTCGAGTGCACTAACGACCTACTACTTCTGCCCGGATTCTGAAGTGTGCATTCAAAGAAGCGACGAAACTGATGCTAGTAGGTTATGTGACAGTAACAACATGGCGGATGTAGTACGTCCAAATTTCATTCATACTACCTACTACTTCTGCCCGGATTCTGAAGTGTGCATTCAAAGAAGCGACGTAACTGATGCTAGTAGGTTATGTGACAGTAACAACATGGCGGATGTAGTACGTCCAAATTTCATTCATACTACCCATATTCATACTATATAGAACATACTTTTTAATGGTCGTGAAGTAAATTCAAATGTAGTACCTACTCAGACAGTACGTGATTTCAGATGCACCGAATGACTCCTCCCAGTGAACTTTCCTTTACCCTGTATAGTGCTCTCTCATTGGCTGTAGGTCGTCACATTTCACACTACAGGATTGTGAGTCGCCGACAGGTCCAGATATTTAACATGCCAAATATCCAATGAGCATTGGCGCTTCTCTCAGATCGTGTCTTTGATAACACAGACTACACGATTGTCACTCGTGTGAACTAGCGCCGATTTTTGCAATTTGTTGGCGATTTCCACAAAAATGACAGCGAGTGAAAATCAGGGCTAAAATCGTGCAGTGTGTGCCCAGCATAACCTGCATGTCTTTGGACTTTGGGAGAAACCGTAGCACCTAGAGAAAACCCAAGCTGACGTGAGGAGAACATGCAAACCTCACACAGAAAGGACTCCCGGGAATGTAAAAGTGCTACCCACTGAGCCACTATGTCGCCCAGGCCAGCACTACTCTTTTCTTTCAGAAAATAAAAAAACAAAAACCCTATCTATTATTTCTTATATTGTTTCTTCTAAATCCATCCATCCATTCTCCAAACCACTTGTTGTCCTCTGTAGGGTCGCATGGATTCTAGAACAGGATTCGCAGACTCCGGTCCGAATCTGGACCACGAGATGCGTCCATCCGGACCACAAAGAATTTTTAATATAGAAATAAATAAATGCCAAACGCTATTTTCTAATACAATCAAATTTATATTAGGCACATCAAAGTCAGCTCAGTAGAGCCATTTGGGTCCTACAGCACCACAGGTTAACAGTTAACTGTTGCTACATTCAGACGTGCAGTGAAGAGAGCAGAGAGTGGCACGCAGACAGATAAATTTTTCAGTGAGTGAAAAGCAATGACATTCTCAAAATTTATGAAAGTTGACGGGTCCTTAAAAAGTCTTACATTTAGTTGTATCAAATTTAAAGGGATAGTTCCCCTTCAGTCGCTGGTCCCCATTGACTTGCATAGTGTTTTGCATAGTGTTGGCTTCCATACTATGGAAGTCAATGGGGACCAGCAACTGAAGGTGAACTTTTCCCTTTAAGGCCATAAAAGTCTTAAATGGTACAAGAAAGTCTTAATTATGATTTTAAGAGGTCGTAAATTTGGGGATGGAAAGACAAGAATTTCGATATAGCTTAATGTGACGATTAAACTTCAAAAGGCTGTGATTTCAATGAATAAATATGAGCGCTGCACATTTCAGAGTCAGCTGCTGCTGCTTTGTGTTCTGCTGTTACCAATAGAAACCACATTATTTCTGCCATTCCAAAATGCCCCCTGCTGGCAGAAAATTAATGTGCATTCAATCAGCCCGTCTGCGGTTTTTGTTTAGACCAACGTGAAAATCAACCCATGTTTTTACACTTTGTAAATGTTGAAATGTTTGAGTTGTAAATGTGAACTGGTGGATCGACAAGAAGATACTGCATTATACAAATCTAAACAATTAATAAGACAGTAAAATATATGTATGTTATTTAATTAATATAATGATTGATAATAATTGTTTAAATTAATATAATAATTGATACATTTGACTCCATTTTCTTTAAAAAAATGGTTTAAAGACAGAAATGTGAAGTTTATCATTTCATAAAACGTTTTGTTTTTTTGTGAAAACTTGTATCTGAAATGTAAATCTGTAAAACGCGAGGTTGATACTTGAACGATTCATAACTGAGAACTCCATTAAGTAATGAAGAGCATATAAAGACGACTAGTAGAGATGTTACAAACACACACACACAGCCGCACAGCAGATGGGAGTAATGAAATCACACCCTCTCACACACCCTCCACTAATGAAGTCGCAGTCATCTCTAAAGAGACACTAAGTGACAGATATTTTATCTTGACTGTAATTGTTGGTAAATTGCTTTGTGTTAGACACAATGAATAAAGATACAACACTGCATTCATTTCCTCTCAGGGTCCTAATGACTGTATCACTCGTGAACAGACAACAGCTGATCAATTCACACACAGAGACACGGGAGAGAGAGAAAGAGAGTGCAGAGCCAAGTGAGACGCATTTTTAGGCTTCATAGATGCTCTTCTGACATGACGGCTGTACCAAATGGTAGCTGTGTTGGCCAAATTCGAAGGCAACATTGCTTATGTCTTTCACACTTAAGGCAATCCCAGAAAGCTTTGCGGCGAGCGCTGTGAAAAGACGGCAGATGGGGTCAAAAGAAATAGGGTCAAAAATAAAAATGTATTTAATTCAATAATTATCAAGTGAAATCAACTAAAAATGAACTATTTCACCCAATATTTGTGTGTTATGTAATTTTAATGCTCATTACAGAAACATGTCGTTAGCTTAGCAACATATGTTAATGTCAAGCACAAGGAGCTCTATAATTCCTGCAGAGAGCTATCCATTAGCATTCCCATTCATCTCAACGAGATTTCTTTTCCCTCTAAAAAAACACTGACCCTTAACCCTAACCTTAACCTCAGTGTAGCACATCTGATTGAGCATTACAGTTTATCATAACTGGATCCTTCCACGATTTTTCTGAAGTGAATCCATTAAGTCTGAGCCTTTATTTACACATGAAATCTGCTGCAGGGTGGGATTTGTGGATATGGACAAAAATCATGCATCATCACAGTGGCAGTTAAGGCCATGATAAACTACCAGAGAAGTTCTACAGGCGTAAAAAGAAGTTTGATATACCATTAGTGAACATCCTGACCGCAACCATGCTTATAGAATAGAGCTTTACAGTATGAATACATGACAAAACAGCATCAGTGTCGCTTTCGATTAGAATTACAACTCAAAGTTCTACTATAAAGCAGCTCTGCAGTGTGTTCATGCATCTGACCTCGACAGACTGAAAAGAAGAAATGAACCAGAGAAGATTTCCACTCAAAAAAGGCGGAGCCCAGAGCCACACCCACCTATTACATCATCACCACAGACCAATGATAGTTCAGAGGTGTTTAACAGCCGGAGCAAACTCTTCCAGAAAGTTTGCTTTGACAGGTCGTTTCGAACTCCACTAAACCTTGTTTTGCCCTGAATTTGTTCGAAATGACGTTAGATTTTACTTGAAGTATATCAGGGCTTTAACTCATTCAAACTGACAAACGTTTGTGACCTGCATGCTGCCATTTTTGCATCTGACCTCGACAGACTGAAAAGAAGAAATGAACAGACAGAGCTGAAATGAGCTGTGTATGACGTTCACTGGAATGATGCCTTAGAAGACGACTGCCTATGTAGACAGCATAGAGCAAGACAACTCACTACAGAGGAAAGACAGATTCACAGAGAGTAAGACAGGTGCGTGTGAGACTGATGGGTGAAGAGGGAAAGAGAGGCACATTACGCTATAAAGTAAAGCAGAAGGATGAATTAAACAAGCTCAAGCAGCAGTAACGAGCTGTGTGATCATTAACAGCTCTAAATATTCTTCCAGAAAGTTTGCTTTGACAGGTCGTTTCGAACTCCACTAAACCTTGTTTTGCCCTGAATTTGTTCGAAATGACGTTAGATTTTACTTGAAGTATATCAGGGCTTTAACTCATTCAAACTGACAAACGTTTGTGACCTGCATGCTGCCATTTTTGCTCATAGGCACTCAATTCTGGACATTTTTTTTTTAATCCAATTACCTGAACCCTAAATGTCATGTGACACTCAGGTATCCTGAGACAGAGCTGAAATGAGCTGTGTATGACATTCACTGGAATGATGCCTTAGAAGACGACTGCCTATGTAGACAGCATAGAGCAAGACAACTCACTACAGAGGAAAGACAGATTCACAGAGAGTAAGACAGGTGCGTGTGAGACTGATGGGTGAAGAGGGAAAGAGAGGCACATTACGCTATAAAGTAAAGCAGAAGGATGAATTAAACAAGCTCAAGCAGCAGTAACGAGCTGTGTGATCATTAACAGCTCTAAATATTACCCTCAGCCTCAAATGGGAATGAACAGATGAGGTAATGTATATATGAAAATGTTATATATTCAGATGTGGGGTGCCATTGAGCAGATTTTCTGAATTTTATAAAGAGCTGATTGGATGCTGGCCATGCAGTAATGCAGTAAGTTGGTCTGCTGCATCCTCCACAACACAACAGATCATCCTAACTTTTTTTTGGCAGTGTTTACACCGTAATCTGATTTACATAATTTATATAGAGCAAGACAACTCACTACAGAGGAAAGACAGATTCACAGAGAGTAAGACAGGTGCGTGTGAGACTGATGGGTGAAGAGGGAAAGAGAGGCACATTACGCTATAAAGTAAAGCAGAAGGATGAATTAAACAAGCTCAAGCAGCAGTAACGAGCTGTGTGATCATTAACAGCTCTAAATATTACCCTCAGCCTCAAATGGGAATGAACAGATGAGGTAATGGGGTGTCATTCACATAAACAAGGATTTATGCTGCTATAAAGTAAATAAGGGATATTCAAACACGCACAAACACTCGTGCAATCATTCTAAGCATGCAGAATCTGAGGTTAGGAAATTGGCTGATGATCTTTTACTAAACGTTTTAATTTAGGAGCATAACAGGCAGCACCAGGGTGAATTCTTCACACTACTGAGTGCAGCATTTCAGCACAAAAAAAACATGCATGACTAACCACCATATGCAAATCTAATTCTAGATATATTGTTTACGCTTTATTTTGATTGTCCACCTCATACGTTCAAAGTAACTATAAGTAACTTTGCAACTACATGTCATCAAACTCTTATTAGAGTATTAGTAGTCTATTAGGTTGGGTAAGGATTAGTAGAACAAATTGACTTGAACTTGCAAATTTAGTCAGAAGAATGTCTGTTGTTGGACTATCAAAATAAAGTGCTAGCAGATATTAAGCAGACAGTCTACTAATACTCAAATGACAAAAAAAAAGTTACTTATAGTTATCAGAATGTCTAAAGTGGACTATTGAAATAGGGTTACTTTAAAAAAAAAAAAAAAGCTAAAAAAATGTTGTGAGGTTCATGCTTAAAACAAGAATTTTTTTTGCATATTTGGTATAAAAATGTAATTCATGTTACATTCTCTGAAAATATTAAATATTGTTATCTTAGATAGGTGCTCCACAAGTAAATACTTCTTTTAAAGATGTTTAGATTTTTTTATTGTTAAAAGTCTGAAATACTGATTGAAAAAAAAGTTATAAAATTGTTATATATACATGTTATATATATATATTAGTGCTGTCAAACGATTAATCGCAATTAATCGCATCCAAAATAAAAGTTTTTGTTTACATAGTATACGTGTATGTACTGTGTATATTTATAAAGTATATATAAATACACACACATGCATGTATACATTTAAGTGATTGGATGCTGGCCATGCAGTAATGCAGTAAGTTGGTCTGCTGCATCCTCCACAACACAACAGATCATCCTAACTTTTTTTTGGCAGTGTTTACACCGTAATCTGATTTACATAATTTATTTTCTGAATCAGGAGCTAAAACAACACAGACAGCATGTGTAAATAAGTGACACTACGAGCGAGCGTAATTCAGTTTTAGTGAATCCCCCGTGTGTTGTGTTGTGTGTACAGTACCTGTGGCCAGCTGCACATTAGCATTGCACTTTTTCCTAGAACTTTTTTTTTTACTTTGCATTTCCTACATTTATAGTTCTGAATGAAAATACACTCAAAGCACATGTGTGATGAAGGTGTTTGTGCGCTCACCTGTATGGCATTGGTGACGTTCCAACCCGCCTCCCAAGTTGTGATTTTCGGCCGTGTGCTGTGAGCGCCATCCTCACAGGAACCGTCTGAGCGAAATGCAGCCGGATTTTCAGGACTGGAAGCCTGAGAGTCACACCTGCAAACGTCTCCATACGTGTGAGCCAGCTCATCCCTCACCACCAGACCTTGGTTCTCCTCAGCGCCCGCATGGAAGCGTTTCATCCAGAGAGCCTCCGCACAGGTCTTCACCCAAGAAAGCTGAAAATGTGACATTGCTCAGACACTGAATGTGGAAAGAGTGCACAGAACTGCTACGCTTTCACACCTTTACCTCACGTGGAGTGGCTCGATCCAGCCAAACTCACTGACATCCATCAGAAAAGTCATACTGTCCGGTGTCAGTCTGAGCACTGCAAACGCATAACGGAGATCCGGGCTATCACACCTGTGAGGAAAAACTGGCTGTGCATGCATTTTAAATTGGGCTACAGCAACACAAAAGTGTGGAGGACTGACAGGCCGATGAACTGTAACATTATAATCACTTGAAAATGTGTGTTTGTCTATGGATGTTTGTTTAGAAAATGTTTTGCTTTCCATTTTGTCAGAATGAGGACAGTCTGCTTTTGGTGAATACAGATGAGACCAAATGTGTGAGTCCAACACTAGAGGGTGCAGAGGAAGTCCAGAAACTCCAGAGCTCAGCTCTCATCCATACCTAACTCACCCCGAGGAAAAGAAAGGACATTTTATCCAGTGTTTTTGACTCACTCTTACTGAGAACAGTAAATTAGACTGAATATACATAAAACACACGTTACAGCGTGTTATTCCTCCAAACATTGTCCCAACTAGCTTATCAGAGTCTCAGCAAACAACCTCATATGGAAAAGTTTTTTAAGCCAAAAAAATATGATTTGAACTTTGCTGTTTGCTGATTATATTTTTGCTTTTTTGCTGTCTTCTCATCTCTGTTAGTTCCAGTTTGTGTGGTGATGTTTAATCTTTTCCTCACCCTTATGTCATTCTAAACCTCTATGACTTTCTTTCATCTGTGGAACACAAAAGAAAATATTCTGAAGTACAGGTAACTCTTTCTCATAAAATAACAAGGAACTGGCACTGGACCTTTCAAGCTTCAAAAAGCAGCATATACTTAATTATCATAAAAGTAGTCTATGCACATTGTTTTCACTACATTTCAAGTTTTTGGTCTTTGGTAAGTCTATTCAATTGTTTTATTTTTATTTAATAACAAAACAATAAAATGACCAAATATCAAACCATTGTCTTTTAACAAAATGTATAATTGTATTTATTTTATATGAAGTTTTACAGACGTGTTACGTTTCGTATGGTTTAAATACCTGTATTGTGATTTTTATTTTAGCATCAAATTAATTTAATAAATAATAATAACTAACAAAATCCATGCCAGAATGGGTAACATGGATGCAGATTTATCCAAAAGTGAGGTCAATTGTAGTTTGTCTAACATATCCAATATTTTTTTTTAGTAAAATAATTTGAGCAACTTTTTTTTTTATTTTTTATGGAGTTGTAATTACAGAATGTTTCAGTATTTTACACTATTTCTGCAGGGAGAAGATGCTTTAAAGTTTTCCTACAGAGGAAATGTGATCTCGGGACACCCCCTCCTCAAAGCGCCGGGGATTGGAGGGCTGTGCCAGACGAGCGTCCCAAACTTCCTAAAGTCGCTCGTGGAGTTTCTGACCGGTCCTGGACTGCGTCTGCTGTTCCTCCGAGCGCACATGAAGAAGAGGCAGATCGGGACATGGACAGACCGTGTTTTCTCGTGCTCATCGGGCTGCTGTGGCGGTGTTGTGGAGCTCCGCAGAGAGGTCAGTGGACCTACTGTGTGTGTGTGTGTGTGTGTGAGAGAGGGAGCGCGCGCATTACGCGCTCTCCGAATTCATGCGGCGATTTACTCGCCTGAAATATAGACTGTATGTCATTTTTGTTTCCTAGTGAAATAAATGGCTTTGTTGTACTACGGTCCACTGCCAGAATTCAAACGATGCCATATATGTTTTGAGTCTCCGAGACTTAATACAATATAACTAACAAGATAGCAACAGCATTACTGCATCGACTCGACCCTGTTCATTGTTTAGTGGAACATAATTATTTTGTTCATTTTGATTTAAAATCTGTTTTTCATTGAGTTTAACCATTTGCATGTCCCCATTATAGCAACATTATTATGCCTTTGTCTCTGCACTTTCTGCTCAACCCTGTTACGTGACATTTTCCCATTAAAAATATCAATTTTATAATTATGACTTATTTTTTGAGGACATGACTCAAACAGAGATATTTTACCTTACTATCTTTATCAGTATTTCATTACATTTATTCTTATAATGGCTCAATAGTTCAACTCTGTTATAGAAAAAAAAATCATGGTAACATTTTTGTCTCAGCGCAAGTCATAGGATTATTGACAGAGAATAATGTGGTGCAATGAAATGTCCTAGTTGTTAGTCATTTGCACTGATCTTCAGCCCTGTTACATTGAAGCCACAAATGTCCTGTTATTCATTTTACTTTTATAATTACTTTTGTAATCTACTTTTATCATTATAATGTGTGATTGCAAGACAGCTAAACTGAGTGATACTACCAGAATTCATGCTGTTATCTATTTCAATTATATACATTTCAAACTTATATACACTTCAGACTTTATTTTTTATTGTTTTCACAATCTGTTTTGCAGAAGATGCAATGTCCTTCAGTGAAAATAACGGTCAATATGTTGATGAAAGTTCTCACGCTCTCTAACCGCTTACCCTCTCTTCTGACACATGAGCAGTGGTCTACTTTCAGCTTTCTAACACAAGCTTTCTTTACTGAGAACCCTTGAGTAAAATCAATTTGTGAGCATCAATACAGGGACCGTGGAGTGGCCTTTTAATATCACGCTGCTTTAAATGCTTTGTTAAGATCCATATTGTTTCATTTCTGAAAAAAAGAAGAAGAAAAAAGCCTGTGTGAAGCATCTTTCATCTTACATTTTTTACAGTCGCTGTTGAGTGTGTAAGTCGACTCACATGCCATTCTCTATATTCGAACACAATGGGGAATGTGTGTGATCACCAGGTGTGTGTGTGTGTGTGTGGCAGCTAAAACCGGATGTTGGGAGTACTTTTAGAAAAGGTAGACCAGGAATAGTGGACTAAATGCAGAGTCAGTATTCTCTGGATGCACTGATTGATGAGACAGAAAGAGTTTGGAAATGTTAAGAAATGGAGGTGTTTCTCCATCCGCGCTGAAAAGACCAGCACAGCTGGCCACCACTACCCTGAGAAGATCATCTGTTATTGTTTGCTACAGATCAATGGTAGTTTCTCAGCTGGAGCAGGATTCTATGGACATATGTGACCTTCCTCCAGAATAGTGTATTTTTACATGGGTTAATTTGACCATATTAACTATAACAAAAACCTGCATGTGCTGAGGACAGCAGTCTTCATAACTGCAAGCTTCAACTATAAGACTTTCCTGGTAATCTGCTTTGCTGCACTAAACAGCTCTGGACCTGCATGGAAATTCAGGCTGGCCTAAGCTGGTCTTTTCAGAGGGTTTCTGCATAACATGAGCAGTTTGATGTGCTGTCAGAGAGCTTTGTAGTCTCACAGAAATCCAACATCCTCAGAAATCCCCGGAGAAAGTGTTTGAAAGCAGCAGTCAGAATATGCTCACATGTGTGATCCATCATGAGGCTTTTCCTCTTATCAAAATCAATACTCGGTTACTGTGGCACTGAGCTCTGGATGTGATGCTGATGCAGACGCATGAGGGTTGTACAGTCACAAAGTCAAATTTATTTACTGTGATTGTTCAGTTCATATGGTCTGCAGATGAAAGACACGACATATCATGTGTTCCGACACATTTGCAAATAGTTTAAGTGTGTCTGTGTGTCTGTTTAAAAAGCATGTCTGATATATATATATGTATATTGTAGAATGTAATTGATTGCTGTGATCAAAGCTGAATTTTCAGCATCATTACTCCAGTCTTCAGTGTCACATGATCTTTTAGAAACCATTCTAATATTCTGATTTGCTGCTCAAGAAACATTTCTGATTATTATCAATGTTAATTATGCTGCTGTATGCTTTTGTGGAGACCATGATACATTTTATTTTTCAGGATTCTTTGATGAATAGAAAGTTCAAAAGAACAGCATTTATTTGAAAAAGAAATCTTTTGTAACATTATAAATGTCTTTACTGTCACTTTTGATCAATTTAGTGCGTCCTTGTCAAATAAAATCATTAATTTCTTTAAAGCCCAAACTTTTGAATGGTAATGTAAATGGAGCTTGAAAGAGAAAAGCAGCTTTGTGGCTATTATGCACGTTCAGGCTTTGTGTCTGTAATACCTCTGTCAGAAAAAAAAAACTAATTTCAGAATGCTTGAGGAGGAAAATCAATAGGTAATTCCACAACGCCGCCAATGAATAGCCCAGTCCGATCAGGTCTGACTTTATCCTGGTCACTGCTGATGAACAGATGTAAAAAGTACGCTCTGATGGATTGTTTTCCATGTTTTACCGATTGCTTGACGTTGATTTGCTTGCACGCAACAAGAACAGCCTCTAGGCTTATTTATGTTTGAGCAGAGAATGGTTTGAGTGTAATGACAGAGAGAGAGAGAGAGAGGGAGAGAGCAGGGAGATTCATTTAGTTTGATATTTTGAGCATTCTTCTGTTGCAGGCGTTGAGGTGTGGTGCTCCATATTTTACATTCTAGAAATGTAATGTTTCCGTTGTTCCCTGCAGTCCCTCTGCAAAAATTACCTTTAGGGGTTCAAAAGCTTGTCAGCAGGGCAATAGTATGAAACAGTGAGAATATGGAGGAAAAAACAGCTCAGTTTCAATCAGAGGCCCAAACTGAGCAAAAATATGAATTTGATGCAGATGCTGATATTTGTGACCCTGGACCACAAAATCAGTCATAAGGGTCAATTTTTTGAAATTGAGATTTATGCATTATCTGAAAGCTGAATAAATAATATTTCCATTGATGTATGGTCTGTTAGGATAGGACAATATTTGGCTGAGATACAACTATTTGAAAATCTGGAATCTGAGGGTGCAAAAAAATCTAAATATTGAGAAAATCATCTTTAAAGTTGTTCAAATGAAGTTCTTAGCAATGCATATTACTAATCAAAAATTAAGTTTTAATATATTTACAGTAGGAAATTTACAAAATATCCTATGGAACATGATCTTTACCTAATATCCTAATAATTGTTGGCATAAAAGAAAAATCAATCATTTTGACCCATACAATGTATTGTTGGCTATTGCTACAAATATACCCCAGCGACTTAAGACTGCTTTTGTGCTCCAGGGTCACATATA
>NW_015643736.1:370999-397352 GCF_001515625.1 Sinocyclocheilus rhinocerous
TTTTGAAATTGAGATTTATGCATTATCTGAAAGCTGAATAAATAATATTTCCATTGATGTATGGTCTGTTAGGATAGGACAATATTTGGCTGAGATACAACTATTTGAAAATCTGGAATCTGAGGGTGCAAAAAAATCTAAATATTGAGAAAATCATCTTTAAAGTTGTTCAAATGAAGTTCTTAGCAATGCATATTACTAATCAAAAATTAAGTTTTAATATATTTACAGTAGGAAATTTACAAAATATCTTCATAGAACATGATCTTTACTTAATATCCTAATGACTTTTGGCATAAAAGAAAAATCTATAATTTTGACCCATACAATGTATTGTTGGCTATTGCTACAAATATGCCCCAGCGACTTAAGACTGCTTTTGTGCTACAGGGTCACATTTATGT
Source organism: Sinocyclocheilus rhinocerous (assembly GCF_001515625.1). Taxonomy (NCBI): domain Eukaryota; kingdom Metazoa; phylum Chordata; class Actinopteri; order Cypriniformes; family Cyprinidae; genus Sinocyclocheilus; species Sinocyclocheilus rhinocerous. Next base: position 371,404 of record NW_015643736.1, read on the forward strand.
GATGAAATTCTTATGCTTGTAATGTAAATTAGTGAGATCTTTATAACAGTAAGCAGATATAACATGATATAAACACCAGTCGTCACTCTATATCTCCAGTAATCTGTCTCAGTGAGATGAGAGTGAAATGCTCCAAACATATAATGCAGTGATTGAGAGCTGAAGAAATAAAGGCTCCTCAGAAGATGTGAGATGTTCTGGAGGCTTGTGAAGATCATTCCTCCGCTGAGGAACAGTGAAAGTAAAGCTTCTGGAAACAAACGCTCCTCAAAAGATCCTGAGGATCAGATTTGAGACTCTAAAACATGATTGATGGAGAATCAAGTAAAGCTGAGCTGCTTCAGTCCAGTAAGAGTTCATCTGGAATATTACTGCAGTTATTCTGACGTTTACTTGATAAAAATCAGTCAAGATTTGACAGCAAAAAGACACTTGAAGCTCCAGCTGAAGGTTGACGTTTATTCAGTTACACTAAAAGAGCTTTTACTTTCTAAAGTACTTGCTTGTTCACCTAAAGGTAAAATTTTTGCACAGTGAAACTTCTGCAAAGACTGTCTTATCAAGAACCATTTTAACTTAATGTGTCGTTGTATGTTGTTCAGATCAGTGTTCTGCTCCTAGATTCTTTAAGTCACAAGAACATAAATGATTTTCCTACAGAGCAAGAGAATAAAAAGCTTCTTCTATGACAGACCGTAAAATCCTTCTTGGTTCTAACTGGACATTTTTAATAGAATACTTTTAAAAAGTACCATTCTGTCTTCATCTGCTCACCCTCAATGCCATTCCCAAACCCGTATGACTTTCTTTCTTCTGTTCTTCATATGTCTTTAAAAGACTTGGAATGTAGTGCATCTGTTGAGCATATGGCCCACTTTTATGTGACTTTTACGGAGCTGTAGCATCTGTCCTAATTTTTTGTCATTGTATGGAAAATAGGAGCGTGAGGATTCTTCTGAATGTCTCCTGTTGAGAAACGACGTTATGACAGAGTGTTCATGTTTTGATGAATTATTCCTTTCAGAATTCCCATTTTCTAGGGTTATTAAAGCACTCTTCAGTGAGTAAAGCTGAATAAAATCTACAGTGTGAATGCAGTGTGGACCCATAAGCACAATTACAGAATGAAGCGAAGGGTTCTGACCTTTGACCCGCATTAGAATCATATGGGGGAAAAGTGAGATCTCCTGACACACACACACACACACACACACACACACACACACACACACAGACACACACACACACACACACCCACACACACACACACACACACACACACACACGCTCCATGAATGTTTTCATAGGTGGCTCGTTGAACTCCCGAGATTCATAACACTCCAGGAAGTCACTCTTTTCATCTTTTGATGCTCCGCTCTGTTGCTTACCCTTCCCTGCGTGTGTCTCTCTCTCTCTTCACCTCTCAATCTTTGATGATGGATCCAGTTTCTTTCTCTCTCTCCTCTGTATCTGTCCATCTGTGTGCTGACCCTGACTCTCTCTGAGGAGTTTACAGCAGCCTCTGACTCCAGATCCTTTACTGACATCTGCGTGTGCTCCGGTCCGGACTAACAGGAGCCAGTGGGAATCAGGACGGACTGCTGATTCAGTTCTGATCTGATCTTCACAGTCAAGCAACAATATGATGTCTGCGACTGGGACAATGTTAGCATAAAGCTCTCTAATCCGCATTTCATATAAACCGTTCATAAGCTTTGTTAAGAAGTACAGTTTAGCATCATTTTAAAAAGAACATGTTAATGCACATGTGTATATTAACTGCAATTAAATGAAAATGCTTTATAGTTTAAGTTTATATTAAATTAACTAAACTTTAGAGTGTTTTCTGACCTGCTTAGGTAAGACTTCTTTACATGTAATTTATAATTAATGCTAAATGTACTGGCAAGCATTGTTAAACTAAAATATAATGTAATTATACATTTGAACATTATGTGCAATTTCACATTTCCAGTGATGAAGCTGCTTTTAAGTGCATTTAAATATTAACTTCAAATGTAATATCAAATAACACACTGCAGTTAAAATTATAATCAAGTACTTTACATGTGCTTTAGTATGTTAGTCAACACATCAAAATAAGTGTACTTTAAAGTAAAACTTTTAATTTGACATTACAAAGTGCACTTAAAACTAAAAGTAAAAGCTACTTAAGTATCTTTAAATACAATTAGCTTGTATTTAATTAATATTATATAATCTTTTTTTTTTTTGTAAAAGTTTTATTACAGTTTTGTTTTAAATAAACCTTTAAGATTTGAAGTACACAACAAGTGCACATTCAGTCAAATTAAGCACACTTCTTTTTCACAAGGGAATAAATGAATGTAATTGATCTACATTGAGCTGGTACACTGTAGTATCTGCCAGTCATAGTTTGACTTGAGTGATTATTGCACATTATGAGTGATCATAATGCAGGTGGAGTCAGTCAGCAGCGCGTTCCTCCAGCTCAGTGAGCCTATTTGTGTGTGTGTGTGTGTGTATGAGTGATCATAATGCAGGTGGAGTCAGTCAGCAGCGCGTTCCTCCAGCTCAGTGAGCCTATTTGTGTGTGTGTGTGTGTGTGTGTGTGTGTGCGCGTGTGAAAGTGAGAGTGCAGCTAACAGTGTTATTACTCTCAATTTCATTTTTCAGAAAATATGATTGAATTCATAATGCTTCACGAGATATATGAGGCAGCAGTCAGCCGAGGAGAGAAAATGCTTATTATATTTGGCTTATGTATTTTGCCACGCATTACAAATGTAATGTGTGCGCGCCGAGTCTGAGAGCTACGACAAAGCAAATGTTAAGAGACGCCGAGGTATGAAATATGAATGTTGTCTGCGCGCGCTGCGCCGTTTATCAGAGGTGAGCTACTGCAGTGGAAATGTCATGTGACGCAGGGTGTTTAAAGCCAGTGTTTTGATTGGTCCATGCATTATTTAAGTTTGACATTTCAAGGGCCGTTGACCAGCAGACAGACGTTGATCAAAAATACAGTAAAAACAGTGAAATATGATTACAATTTAAAACAGCTGTTGTCTATGTGAATATCTGTTAAATTATAATTTATTTCTGTGATGCGCAGCTGTATTTTCAGCATCATTACTCCAGTCTTCAGTGTCACATGATCTTCAGAAATCAGTATAATATGCTGATTTGCTGCTCAAGAAACATTTCTGATTATTATCAATGTTGAAAACACTTGTGCTGCTCCATATTTTTGTGGAAACTGTGATGCATTTTATTTTTCAGGATTCGCAGACGAATAGAAAGTTCAAAAGAACAGCATTTACTTGAAATATAAATATTTTGTAACACTATAAATGTATTTACTGTCACTTCTGATTAATTTAATTACTGTGAACTTACTGAATAATAGTGTTCATTTCTTCCAAATTACCCCAAACCCTGAACATTTGTGTATATTATTTATTACAAATTATAGAAATATATTTCATTAAATCTAGGAATAGTTTATTTCCTGAAGAATAATGACAGAAAATATTTACATTTGATTAAAAATATGCCGCTAGTTTAGTAACATATTCAATGTTACTGTTTCAGAAAGACTCAGTAGTCTTTAGAAAGTTAATGAAGAAAAAATAAATTTTTCTTGCTTTTCAGGAAGTCTAGTTACTTAACCTTGCTGTTGGACTGAAGGTCTCTGTGACACTGGCTGTATTTGCTGTGGCTTCTCTTGTAAAACATTAAAGGGGTCATATGATGTTGCTAAAAAGAACATTATGTTGTGTATTTGGTGTAATGCAATGTGTTTATGCGGTTTAAGGTTAAAAAAACACATTATTTTCCATATGATGTACATTATTGTTTCTCCTCTATGCCCCGCCTTTCTGAAACGTGTCGATTTTTACAAAGCTCATCGTTCTGAAAAAGCGAGGTGTGCTGTGATTGGCCAGCTATCCAGTGTGTTGTGATTGGCCGAATACCTCAAGCGTGTGACGGAAATGTCATCATATGACCCCTTTAATGAAGTATTGCATCATCTCATATGATGATCTTCTTGTTGTTTGCAAGGGCTTTTAGGCAGAGACCTGCATCCATAGTTGCTCCCCAGACTAGGATGGAATATCAATGTTCTGGACTCTTCATGCAGATTTGTGATCCGCGGGTGTTTGTCCCGCTCTCAGTGACTTTGAGCTTTGTATTGTGCTAAATGGATTGTGTTATTGTTGAGGACAGATGTGGGCTTTAATGTCCTGAGTTCCTACTTTTCTCTGCTCTGCTGTTCATTCTGCAGCTGAAAATGTTTCCAGCACTGACCAAGCCAATATTCATCCTTAAATGAGGCATTTTTGCATGTTATTCAGTTGAGACCCGTGAAGGTTAAAGAAATAATTCACCCAAAAATGAAAATTCTGTCATTATTTAGCCACACTCTTGTCCTTCCAGCTCTTTTCGAATGAATATCACACATGAAACGTTCATTTGAAGCACAGTTCTGGGAGCTGATTCAGTTTTGCATTTTAAAGTAAAACATAATAGCCTATTAAATGAAGGAACGGTTTTCTTAACGCATTACCGAATGACATTGCCTTAACCTTAACACATTTAGTCATTTTCAGTTGGATGATATTTCATTATAGATCAAAAGATATCATGTAACAGCACATTCTGTCTTCTAGAATGAATTGCACGGAAAAACACTGTAAAAATGAACATTGCATTGGCTGGCCAGACGTATAGCTATTTAGCGCTCCTTTGCTGTGTATTTCAGCATGAGGTTAGCAAGGCCGTCAGGGGTCTATTACCCAGCAGCCCTCATTTACACACTCCTGTCCTGCAGTCAGCACTTTCAGAGGCTTGAATTACTGCTTGATTCATGGGAAATAAAAACGTATCAACGACTCAAGCATCTGGTGGCTCGTTCCCGTCTTTGCTGCACCGCCAGCAGTGGAGCGATTGCTAAAAAATGTCGTCCAAAAATGATTTCTGTTGTAAATGTGCACCTACAGTATATTCTGAACAAGGCATTCATGAAGAAAACATTTCCACTGCCCATTCCTGCTGTTTCTCAGAGGACTTCTACTGTTCATTTACTGTTTTAGACATTGTTTAACCATTGTGCTGTATTGAAAGTCCTTTGCCTAGTTTGGTGTTCAAAAATGTCCGGCTTACAAATAATTGCTTGTGAGTCTCTCATTGCATTATATTATCACCAAATGTTGGATGCAATCTTTTTTTCAACTTGTTTTCTTTTAATTAGGACATGTTTTGTAGTTCTTTTTTGGAACTGATTGATCGTAGGCCTCACTGACCTGAGCTCATGCACCTTAGTTTTTGAGAGAGAGAAAAAAAATGTTTTGGCAATATTTACACAAAAAACTGAGGTGCGTGAGCTCAGATCAAGGAGGCATATGACCATTCAGTTCCAAAAAGAAATACAAAATTGAAAGGAAACAAGTTAATAAAAAGATTGAATGCAGTGATAATATTGCATAATGAGACCTTTACTAGCAATTTTTTGTAGTGTTTTATTTTTAACCAGGAACAAGGTAACGAGGCGGGGGGGAAAATCCCCAAAAAGTGCAAAAATGGTCACATTTTGTTATAAGTTGGTATATCCTGTGTGAGCAAAGTCAGCAAGTTTTAGTCCAATGTGAGAACACTAACCAGCAGTTTGAGGAAAAAGAAAATCCTCTCCAGGTCAAAATGACTGGAACGCAACACGAGGGTTAAGAACTCAAGAACTTAAAAAAGGTTGAACAGTCAAAGAGTTTAAACTTCTGTTTGCCGTTTAGTCATAGTCACTAACTGTGTCTTGCAGCATATGAGGATATTACACCTAATAATGAAGTCAATTATTCCAGAGTTTTCTAGCATGTGGAAAATAGTCAGAAGACAGAGTGAGTAGATGTGACTAGTTGTGTAGGTATGTCAAATTGTGACTCAATTGTTGAGTGGTCTTTTATAGTCACTCCTGATTTATGTAAAAAATACACGACAAAGAAACTAGAACATTCTTTGTTCAATGTCATCTTCATGTTTCTTTGCGTACCTGTGAGTCACAGCTGAAGGTAGATTGTTTTAGGTGCATTCACAGAGCTCGGATGAGCTCGGGATGGGATGGGAGCGGCATGATTCACCTCACAGACACGCGGCTCAAACTCCAGGGACGCGAGAGGAGGAAATGACAGAGTTCTTGTTGTGCGGCTCTGGCCTGCTGTAATGGATTTAACAGATGGACGTGCGTTGTGTTCTTGGAGGAGGTGGGCTTGACAAGAACAGTCTGTCCGAGATGTGCACAGTTCTGCTGTTCTCACAAGGGCCTATTATATGCTGTGAACGTGTGGAAGTGTGTGTATGCTGGGAGATACACACAAACACACACACACAACTACTGTACACCGGCCCAAAGCATGTTATGATGCTGTGAATATAGAATCGTGTGTAGGTGGCTTTGTGTCTTTCTCTGTAAGAACGGGTTTCTGTAAAACATCCTCAAGCTCAAGCAAACGTACACACTCCTGCGCAGTTTTATTTCATGTTTATTTCATGATTGCACAGCCCATGTGAAATTAAATACAATATGATGTGTTGCTGAATATTGATGAGGTGTTGATATGTACAGTGCTTGTGAAAAAATGAGGAAACATTATGATTTTAAATGTTTTTAGTGAAGTCTCTTCTGCTTACCAATAAAAAAAAAAAGAGTAAAACAGTAATATTGTCAAATATTATTACAATTTAAAATAACTGTTTTCTATGTGAATATATTTTAAAATGTAGTTTATTCCTGTGCTATCAAAGCTTAATTTTCAGCATCATTGCTGTAGTCTTCAGTGTCACATGATCCTTCAGAAATCTTTTTTTTTTTTTTTTTGATTAAATAAATGCAGTCTTGGTGAGCAGAAGCGACTTCATTAAAAAAATTTAAAAATCATAACATTTCCTAACCTTTGACAAATACTGTAAATGTGGATGGTCATACTGTATATTAATATGAGCTAATTGACGTGTTGTCATAATCATCATGATTTCTAAAAAAGTTGTTTTTCAGTTTAATTTTTTTATATGTTCTGGATGAAGAAAATAATGTGATTTAACAAAGTAACAGATGAAATAATAGTGGTAAATACAAAGGGACAGATTTACTAAAAGCTTGTGCCAGTTCAAACTCTCTTTTGGCATTAAAAAATACTGTCAGGATTTACTAAAGACATGCAGTGAAACATTAGTAATGAAAAGGTGTTTTTGCAACTGACCTTATTGCATATGCATTTGTAGTAGTTTTTTCTTTCAGATGCAACATTTATGGGCGGAGAGTATTTGAATGAATCATGCAGCGTGATTTACTAAGGTTTGATAGTCAGTTTACTGGTATTTGCACCATTATTTAACACCTAAAAAAAAAAAAAACAGGTCTTTTCCCATTTTGCACTAGTCATGGCTGCGGTAGTTGAGCATTTGAATGATGGCTCTGAGAAGCCTTCATGATATAGCAATAGAGTGCCAAAAAGTTTGTTTCTGAACATCTGGCGCACAATGATCAAAATACCACAAATACCTCCAAAAACAACTAATGGTACATTCATCAAAGAGACAATCCTCCTAGAGCAGTGTGGCCTTTCTCAAGTTCAAAAGAGCCCTGCCTTTAGGTTCTCAGCCAAGATCCAAACACGCTTCTTCCACCAATCCTGTAAGAGCAGCACAACTCAACCGCTAGATCAAAGAGGACCGGAGAACCGAACATACGGGCCAGGAGCCTAGAAAACCAACGGTCTCTGTGTGGAAGTAGCGGAAACCACTTTGTTGTTTGAGTTCTGCAACAAGAACTCTCCAAAATATTACATTTCTGTCAGTTTTCAAGGTAGGACATAGCCTGGAGACACAACTCCATTGGGTCAAATGTGGGTAGCAGTTTTAAAGGGATCAAAAGATCTTGTCACCATTTCTTCACCTTCATGTCATTCCAAACCCATATGCTAATTTTTTCTTCTTCTGTGCAACACAAAATAAGACATTTTGAGTCGTTGCCCAACTCTTTTTCATACATTGACAGCTTATGGTGATATGATAGCAGAAACAGGCTGACGTTTGAAATGTTATTCTCTATTCTCTGGTAGCTCTGAAATCTTTACCGGCACCAGGTTGGATGTTGAATGACATTTGAGAATGAGGCTTAGCCTATATTTAATCTGTCCCCCACACAAAGCATCATATGGCTTCAGAAGACTAATATAACATATGTGACCCTGGAGCACAAAAGCAGTCATAAGTCGCTGGGGTATATTTGTAGCAATAGCCAAAAATACATTGTATGGATCAAAATTATACTTTTTTTTTTTATGCCAAAAATCATTAGGATATTAAGTAAAGATCATGTTCCATGAAGATATTTTGTAAATTTCCTACCGTAAATATATCAAAACTTAATTTTTGATTAGTAATATGCATTGCTAAGAACTTCATTTGGACAACTTTAAAGATGATTTTCTCAATATTTTGATTTTTTTGCACCCTCAGATTCCAGATTTTCAAATAGTTGTATCTCGGCCAAATATTGTCCGATCCTAACAAACCATACATCAATGGAAAGCTTATTTATTCAGCCTTCAGATGATTTACAAATCTCAATTTCGAAAAATTGACCCTTATGACTGGTTTTGTGGTCCAGGGTCACATATAGAGAAGAGTGTAGTGAAATCCTGGAACACCGTGCTGGTTTGGAACGAAATGATGATAAGTAAAGGATGACAACTGTCACTTTTCTGTGTATTAGAGACCGCTGTACGACAGTATGTCTGCTGGGAGAAGATCTGCACCCAGAAAGCAAGGCTACACCCTCTCACTTCCCCCAAAATGTGTCCTACTGTTTCATATGGACCCCATTAAGAAAAAAGCAGCTCTGAGAGAACAGACTCCCTTCGCAAACTGCAGTCTAACGGCTTGACATTCCCTCATGCAATGAACTCTGTGAAGCAAAGCAGTAAGGTTACTGTGTTTCGCTCAGGTCAAGCGATGTAACATGATGTTCAATGTTCAAGCAGTTATGACTTTGACCTCATTTGCCTTTGACCTTTAAAAGCACAGAAAACGATTACTGGACTACTGAGGTATCATTATGAGGCTATTATGCGACTGAACCTGAGTCACGAAACAACATAGAAGCTTGCATAGTAAAATGGCTCTTCTGTAATGATATATACATGCAGCACTCTCCATATGGAGGTCAAAGAGCTGCAGGAGAGGTGTGCTGAAGTCCTGCCATGAAAGAGCCATAATCCACTCTTCAGCATGTTAAACAGTGGACTCATTCCTTTTAAAATGCAGCGTTTGATGTTAATCAATTCACCACTCAACATCCTGCCATAATTGTCAGGCCTTCTTTTATGGAAGTGCTTTATATGCTGATATGTGTTCGGCTCGTCTAAAGAGCCAAAAAGAAAAAAGAGACGGATGAAAGGAAAGTCTGTTTATAGAGTCTGATCCAATATTTTCTCTTTCTTGTATCATCATGCTTCCTCTCTCTATTGTCCTCAGAGTATAAAACGTTACTAAACGTTAACCAGGATACATTCCATCAAGAAATGTTTAATATTTTTTAATGCTCAGTTTAAGAAAGGACTTGTGAGACTTTTGAGTTTCAACTTAACATTGTAACTGTGAGTGCGAAACTCTTCTAACCCCACACTAAGATCCCAGATCGCTAACAGTAATTCAGTTTCAAGTGTGAATCTTAACTGTACAATTATGTTGCATAGACTTGCACTCTAAAAAATAATGCAGGGGACCTGTTGCCACAACTTAAATAAATGCTTGTCAGCTAGTTAAAAATTCTAATTGAATAATTTAATTAAACCTTTTAAGTTGCAAAAAATTATTTTGATGAGTTCAGTTGACATAATACTGTTGATCATGACATTAACGTAATATTATGTGTAATTTAAACTCAAATTTCTGCGTTAACTGAATTTGCTCAAAAAAAAAACAAAAAAAGGAGTTGTAGTAACTTAATAAAATTGTCTTGATTACTTTGGAAATTAGGTAGTGGATTTCTAGTTCCCAGCATGCTTTGCATAGGACTGTATAAGGTAAATCAAGTATTACTTTATGTGTTTTTTAGTGAAGGAAAACACATGTTAGTGTTTAATGCTGTTAAACATTTAAAATAGTTTCTGTTATGTTGAAGTTTTTGTGGTTACCATTGTACTGAAGAATAGAGCACATGAAGGTAAACACTACATTGACTCTGTGGGCAATGACTGCGCTAATGCCAGTGACAGGTAACATCTTATTTGTTCCTTACATTTACACGCTAAATATGTTACATTTAGTATGTGCTATGATAGCTGTGGATTTGAACTGAAAAAAAGAAAAAAAAAGATACAATAAATTGGTTCCAGGACCACAAATCCATTAATTTGAGCAACTTATTTATTTATTTTTTTTGAGTACTCAACTTAAAAATGTGTTTATATTACAAATTATAAAGTTTTCTAGGCATGCACACTGAATAAAATAATTGGTGTAGGATTTGCTTTTTCACTCATAGATTGCTATTGAATATTACAAATAATTACAAAGAAACGATAAGTAACACATTTAATTAAACATGAAATTAAACATGAAAATATGAAATAGTATTTTCTCATAAAACATATAACTAAATAATAATAATCATAATAATAATAATAACTTTTACAGTGTAGTTTTGTGTGACAAAACACAATTTCCCATGATTTATTTGTCAGTTTAAAGGGGTCATATGATGTGATTTCAATTTTTCCTTTCTCTTTGGAGTGTTACAAGCTCTTGGTATCATTTAAATAAAGCATCAACTGCTCACACAATGAATGGTTTGCTCTCCATCCTATGTATTAGAGTAAAAAGAAATCCATTGCAATGTCATAAACTCTGAGTGTGAATCTACATGCACAGATACACTAGCTGTTATATGTGGTTTCTTGTTAACTCTAAAGAAATGCCCCAGTCTCATTAAACACTGAATACACATACTAGTCCTTCATAGGCATTTTGAAATCTCCCTTTAATGTTACATGTGTGCCAAGCTCAGCATGGTATGTAAAAGGTTTGGAAACTGTTCCAAGGCTTAGACGTTTTATAAGTTTCCATATTTTCTTTTTATGTCATTTCCGAAGCCTGTTCCTTCCTGTGTGGGTTAATGTGTCCAGAGAGAATATAGATCCTAAAGCTGAAACGGTCTCTCAGCAAAGGAAGTCGTTGAAGTTTTTTAAACACTGCCCGTCATTTGCTCAATCAACCCCTAGGTAAGACTCAAGCCTGCAGGAATGTGTTTGTGTTGGCCAGACAGCAGTATGAGGAAACAATAAGCACGTCTACCTTCAGAAACCTCGCCGGCTAAATTATACACACCACCTGCAACCATTATGCTATAGATGTCTGATTTTTCAGATGACTCAGACTGATGTAGACATATATTTTGTGTCGAGAAGTGATCCATCATATGAACTTTACAGCTCAGGTGATCTAAATAAATCAAGCCATAACTGAGCAAAGATTGCAGCGTGCAAACTGTGCATATCCAGAAAGGTCCTGTGGTTCCAGCTGAGCAACTGTTATTAAAATAAATGGAAATGGAAAGGATTGCTCTCTCCCAGTATATTAGACCCGTTAATAACACAGGAAAGAAAATTACATTTCATGGGGTCTTGTTGTTCTCTTCCTGGAAGAATTACTGAAATTGTCTTTAGCATTTGCCCTTCAGGAAACTACTGAACCACGGTTTGACCCGAGAGGACAGTCCCAGCATTTGGAGTAATAGAGTTAGCTGCTGAGTAAAAGTGCCTTGCCTTCTAAAGGACTAGTTACAACAGCAAAACTAGAAACTAGCAAAACACACACACACACACTCCTGATTTACTGCCATCAGCACCTCTGGAAAATTAATCACAGTACAAACTGCTTTATATCAGAGAAGAGATTAACTTAGCAGAGTGCTGTCATTTGTTTTTGCATTTCCCTGTTCTGAATGAAAACCATACCTCAGGATATCATAATGAGCAAATTATACCAAAATATACAATTTCAAAAATTCCCAATTACGTCTGTTCATTCTTTGCCAAGGTTTTACATTAAATGCAATAACATTCTTAGTGAGCATGCTTCAGTTTTTGACACCTTCAGAGAAAGAAGTGGTTGTATCATATAAATGCTTGAACAAAAATACAAGAAGCACATTTCTGCTTTTAAACCTTCCTGCCCTTTACCTGCTTTAATTACAACTGCATTACTCTAAACAAATTTCCTCTGTTGTTTACAAACTGAGAAACAGATGCTGCCCATTGATATTAAGTTGTAAATAGCTGGAAATGTGCCTTTAAATAGACATTTGTTATGCTTCAAGAAAACACTCTTCACTGTGGTATTTGTTACGGGGCTGACAAGACGTGAGACGTGCGGATCCATATGCAAGCTTTATGACAGTATTAAATATCATAAAGCATGTAATTTTTTCTCCATATGTCACAGCTGAGTCGTATGTGCTCACTGAAATCTAAGCGCATTCACGTTCATGGCTCTGTGGAGCGTTGATAGAGTGTTGGAGAGCGGTGCTGTTTGTTTGCAGTATCGTGGAGAAATGGGTGAATTTGATCACGGGGCTTCAGTTTCTGACCCGTCACACCCAGCTTGACCCCTCTGTAATTTTGATTAGGCCTCTATCAGCTGTGGGTTTTAGAGCCGTGTCTTGTTAACACGTTTAACACTGTTTTTATTTGTAGGCAAATGCTCAGTCATTTATAAGGGCAAATTCTCTAACCTTTTATGTGTCCCCATGTAACTTCTTAAATTTAATATATACATTAGAATAATAATGTAATCAGTAACAAAATAAAAAAATATATATATGTGCATTGCAAAGGTAAAGCTGCATCTGCATCTGAAGTGGCATTTAGATTTACACAGACTGTTTAGTGCAGCTCAGCAATGCCATGAATGCATTTACATGGCCGTTACAATTACATGAATAATGCTATGAGATTCATGTTTTAAATATAAAATATATTGAATATAGAAATATGAAATGATGGGAAAAAAAATTAGTTATACATGTCACATTTATCTTCTGTTTTAGTATTATTTTCATGGACTTTTATTTTGTTTCTCTTCAGTTCCTGTTTCGTTTGTTCTCTTTTCCTGCCACTAGTTAGTCACCATGGTTTTTGATTAATTAGCTCCATGTCTGGTTTTTCAAATGGAACGCTCACGCAAGTCTGAGGTCCTTCTCGGGAACTCTGTTCGCCTCGCTCAAACCCAAGTTGAGAATTCAAGATGGCTGCTCCCTACGTGAAAAATAAGGAGAAGCTATAAATAGTATTATATTTATAAAGCTTCTGAGTCATATACTCATTACTGCCCAACTTCTATCTGTGAACATGTTGCTATCGTGTATGTGAGTGTCTGCAGTTACAAAATGTAGTGCTCTGTTTTTGTTAACACTGCTAATGCTAACATGAGTGAAAACCATTACTGTGACGAGAGGGGCGGGGCCGAGAGCCGTTGGAACGGAGCGAGGCCGGTGGAGTAAATGCTAATGCACGACACCTGCGGCACTCACCGGTCTCGAGTCCCACAGAGGAGCTCCGGAACGATAAAAGGAGGAGTGACGACAGTGTTGGAGGAGAGAAGTCCAGGCCTGGTCCTCTCTCCTTCAACACTGCTTTTTTATCGCTCCGTTCCCACGGCTCTCGGCCCCGCCCCTCTCGTCACAATTACATTTTTTCTGACTTGTCTACTGGAACACGGTCCACATGGGTGTGACGTCGAATGCCGCATACGTCTCTCAGTTTGTTCTGTTCCTTGGTCGGCTAGCCTATTATTGTGTTGTACATGCGGTTTTGTTTGTTTTTTTCATCAGTGGATTACCTGGTTTTGTTTTAATAAATACCTTTTTGTTACTTGAACCCTTTTTGGGCTTTCTTCTTCTTCTTCTTTGGACTGAAACATGACAATGCTTTAAATATGAAACTGAAACGAGTGAGTCATTGAATCATTCATTCAACTGATTTATTCCAAACTGCTGATTCATTCAGCAACGCACCAAGTGACTGTCTTTATAAATAGGCAATTGAATCATTCACCCACCTGATTCATTCCAAAACAATGAATCATTCAGAAACTAAACACAACTGTGTTGATCTGAGATGCAACGGTTCTGCTGTGAGTCAGTTTCTAACTATTTTCAGAGCAGAATAGAGCAGAAAGAACCAAAATAAATGAAAATATTGTGTCTAAAATGTATATCACTTAATGTTAACTTAAACATGGCCTATTTTTATGCATTCATATATTTTTAATTAAATACTAATTGATTAAGTATAAAACAGTGATGATCTTAAAATGAGGAGAAATTAGCATCTGGTTTAAAGCTGTTCTGGTAGACAGATTTGATATTTCACTCTCGGATGAAAAACTGTACAGATGGCCATGCTAGTCGCTAGCGGTATGTAAATGTAGTTATAGGCAATAGAATGACCTCTCGCTGAAGTGACTTCATTGTGAGCTGTTGAAGGAAAATATTACATGGAGTCGTGCAGATGTGCAATGCTTGAAGATCCTCTAACAAGGTATAAACAAAGGGGTATTGCTCCACGGCAAAGGCAAATTGCATCTTTTGTTCATATGTTTGACTCTGTGTGTGTGTCCACAGCTGCATGTGTTTATATGCGTGTATTGCTTCACTTGCAGAAATTCTTGACCTGATTGTCCTGAACCCCAAGTAAAAAAAAACAAAACAAAAAAAAAACTGTCTAGACAGTTTGTGCCCCCTATTTGTGTGTGTTTGCTACCCAGACTGCAATTCTAATCTGCGCGGTTTCCTGTTTATGGGAGTGGGGACTGTGTCAGGAGCCCCAGGGGGAGTTGTTAGGTCTGTTTCCTTCTCCAGTCATATCATAAACCCATCATATTATGGCAAGATAAAAAAAACACCCAGTTTTATTCCTGTGAGATAACATGCTCAGTGGAGACCTGCGGACGTTTCTTTATCATTTATGGTGTATGTTTCATGTTATGACTGATAGGATGCACTTTCCATGAAAACAGAGTACAAAAGGCTTGAAACTTGTTTTCTTTTCTACAGAGGGTCAGTGAAAGGACTGCTTTATCTTCAGAAACCGTTTATCATGCACCTCAGGAGGTCAAACTAAATATTATATGAGCTGTTTATTTTGGATGTGTTTTGTTGTTTATACGGCCCCATGAACGTGATGTCACTTCCTGTGTGTCATCATAGTGCACAAAAAAAACAAACAAAAAAACAGTGTCTGTGTCTGAAATCACATACTCTCAGAGTAGATACTTCTTTTCAAATTAAAATTTTGTAATTACTTAGCAATAGTAAGTTTAGTAAGTTTAGTGTAGTATGAATGTAACCCAGGCGTACTGCATTTGTCAAGTTGCATCGCTTTACTGCCAAACCCTCTCCTGTGGCCTCATGGGATAGTAAAGTGTCCACTGGATGTGCATCTCAAAATCTTGTCATTCTAGTCTTTTTACATACTGTTTTTAGCTTACTACCAGTGCTGGGTAGTATGGAAGCCCGTTTCCGCCACTGATATAAAAAAAAGCAAAGAGAAAGAAAATATATTATTATTCTTTTTTATATCAATATTATAAAATGCATCAAACATGACATTGCACCAGGGTTTCCCAAACTGGGCTTAATGTAAGAACTGCAGTGGGTTTGTGAGTTGATATAAAGCAAGTAATTAATGAAGTCATAAAAATGTAAAATAATCAACACTTAACACTTAAACATTTGAACACTAAAAATACATTTGTTTACCTGCAGGTCAATGTGACCAATAACCAACATCAGAGAACTGTGAACATGCAAATGTGCTGTTAAATTATTGAAATATTCACTTCCTCAGAGATATTTCAAGTAAATATTCTATTTTAAAGGGTATGGCTCACAAAAACATTCGTGAATGCCTGCATTATATGAACAAACATTAATAAACATGAAAACAACAATGACATTACACGCCCAAAGTCTTCCAGGTTTGAAATATTTTTGTCCATAATCAACAGTTACTGAAGGTCACTGGATATGATGAAAGTGTTTCACAGCTACACATCATCAGTAACTTGCATAATTATTTGTTTCATACATGGTCTAATTGCTTGAGAGGTGCTTTTCCTCCCAAATTCAGAAGCATGGATCACAAAATTATTTACACGACATGAATTAAAGCTAAATGGTATGACACAGTAGGATTTGAAGAAAAGAAAATTAATTAAAAGAGAAAAAATAATAATTAGGGAGAATAATTAAATTCTAAATAATTCACTGCCATTATATAATATGCATTCATATGTAATCATGCAATCCATAAAAAAGTAACTGTAATATACTAAAATTACAAGCACTTGATTTTTTTGGAATCTGATTACATAACCCAGATTACATGTAACCAGTTACTGCACAGGGGTTCGTTCCTAATTAGGGTAGCCAGATTTCTCATGGTGGACTACGGGACGGGTGGGCAATTTGACCATATATACAGTTATTTTGTAATATAAAAAAGAACAAAGAAGCAAATTACAAACTATAAGACAGATACAATAGAGATACAAATTAAATAAACTCGTTTTTCAAATACAGTAGGTTTATTTAACATGTATACATTTATTTAACATCTTTTGTTGTTTGATTAACATTACTAACACAGACAGGTATTTAATTAGGCTGCTGTCCCTTTAAGACCGAACACATGGATGTAATATACCGACACATATCCAGTTTTACCCACCCGACTGTATTTACATGAGATACTCCACACGATGGACATTTTGACAACTGCGTGTGTATTTGACAATTCAGGTGCAAGGAGAACTGATCGCGTGTCATTCAGCGTGATTCCGCCTATCCCGCCATCACTAACTGCAGGTTAATCGACAACGAATTGTGATTGGATGGTAATTTTGTTCTACGACGAGATGGCTACCTTTGATTAGGCTGTTGTCGCGTGACAGAACACTACTACTCGCTCTGATCTCCCAGTCGTAAAGACATTTTGAAATACGGGACAAAACATAGGAAGAATAGGAAGAAAGTATGCGATGGGCCAAGAATTACGAAATGGCTGAGACACAACACGAGTAGTTTTTTTCTTTTTCTTTACTGCCTCATTTGCTGTGCCTGTCCTGATATGTGCCTCACACTTTGAAAAACAATGATCTAGCATATCTGTTTCTCAAGGACATTGGATTTTCCCTTTTATTTCTTCGAAAAAATGAAATAAAATAAATAAATAAACAAACGTAATGGGACACCGATTTGTACCCTGTTTGTGGAAAGAGCCAGAAATATGCTTGCGCTATCAGAGCTCATAAGAAATATAAAATCAAATGAACTGCAAAAAACTGTTTTGCCACTTTAAAGACAGAGCTGTGTTGTGTGTAGGTTTGTGTGAAGTGCTGCGCTGCTGTATTTGGCTGTGATGGAGTTTCTCTCAGCGCTGGCCGTTGGCCGGCTAGATTGATGTCCGTGTGTGGTAGCTCTGTGTGATGACTGATGCTTGTGTTTGCCAGGAGATGCAACCTTGACTGTGATAAAGCACACAGCTTAAAGTTTGATTCTGTGGAAGTAACCGTATATTGATGGCAATCAATATACGGTTACTTCCACAGAATCAAATTTTGATCAAGACGGGTCCAGACACAAGAAGCAGAGAGGAAAATACAGCTGAAATATTTAAAAGAGGAGCAAATGTTGCCTGTAAAAAATTAGTATGGTGATGATGATAAATCATAATTGTACATTTCAATTTAACATCTTCATCTGCTTTGTTGTGCTTTTATGTGGTTTCATGATTCCTTTGCTTGTTGGTTGTAACAAAAGAGCGTAACCAGAGGCATTATAAAGCAGAGACGGATCAGTGGTGTGACATGAATAGGAGAAATCATAACACTTAATAAAGTGGCTGTATCAAGAAAATTCTGCACGTTTTATTATATTTTAGATTACTGATTTTGCATACTGTATATTATTGATACAAAATCCTGACTAACAGTTTTGAGGTTTTGGTCTATCCCCATTATGTTTTGTTTTGTATGCCTATGCATAGAAAATACCAAGATGGCTCCCAAGAGAACTGACTTGCCTTAAAGGGACTTTGATATGTCTAACTAAACAAGAAAATATAAGTAGTACAAAACCCTCAAAATTCCTGAAAGAATGGCTTTGCCCACATCTAAGCCAGTCTGGCTGTTTTGATTTTACAGAAATTTAAAGTCATGTTTCCACAATACCAGTCTGTTACAATGTGCTTTTTATTTTTTTGCACAAATGGTGAAAACTTAAGCACTGTGTACTCATTACCAGCGGGCTGTGATCAGGTCATGGACAGCAGGAAAACCAATATTAAATCTTTATAAGTAAATGTAGCAATTTAGCTCAAAATTATAATTAATTAAAGGGGTCATATGATGTTGCTAAAAAGAACATTATTTGGTGTATTTGGTGTAATGAAATGTGTTTATGCGGTTTAAGGTTCAAAAAACAAATTATTTTCCACATACTGTACATTATTGTTTCTCCTCTATGCCCCGCCTTTCTGAAACGTGTCGATTTTTATCACACACCGCGGCCTAGAGTGAGCGGCGGCCGGCGGGCTAGAGTGAGGAACAGCCGGCGGGCTTGAGAACAGCGCGGCCGGCGGATTCGACGAAGGAGCGTCCGGCGGGCTTGCAGCAACCACATGTGATGACCCCGGGCTGGACTCCGCTTCGTCCACGGTGAAAGCCGATCCGGCGATCCACAGCACTAAGTTGATGTATTTCCTCAGCGACCAGCACGGATCAGCTCCAGGCATGACGAAGCAGATATCGTCCTCTTTTGGAAGACCAAACAAAGTAGTTTCGCTTTCACAATGAAACACACAGTGTCTCCACGGCATGCCGGCGGCAGCAACAATACTACAGCGAGAATAAAAGTTACGCCTTCTTTCTTTGCGTGAACATTTGGGCGGCGTTATACAAATCTTCCCACATCGTGACGTAGACATGTGGGGGCGTGTTAGAACGAGCCGTTTTAGGTAGGCGTGGTTGACTCTTTTAACTTTTATAAAGAATATCTCTTTGGATTTGAGACTTTAATCTTTGCAACTTTACAGATCTTCTTTATGCACCAAGAGCTTGTAACACTCCAAAGAGAAAGGACAAATTGAAATCGCATCATATGACCCCTTTAAAATTATTTATATCAGCTGCCAGTAGCAGCTGTAGCAGAATTAATATTACCATCAACTAATCTGTTAGTCGAGCGAACATTCAATGTAATTGCATATCAACTCTAAAAAAAGGGTATTTACGTGGCCACAGAAAATAACTTTCTTACAGTACTAATGCATTAGAGCATGTAGCTATAGATCGGATCGTAAAAGAGACACTATTCACAAGCAGTGACAGAACCAGAAACTCAAGTAATTAGCACACAAATGTTTTATTAACTAAACACTAAAACATAACTAGTCTAACAAACATATACACACACTCAAGCATACATACTGTACTTACATGGGCGAAAAGGGAGTAAAATTGAATTAATGAAACTGTTAGAAACAGAGAATAAAGCTGTTGAAAGGAGTCAGTTAACCACCTGAGTGAAACCATCAGCACTGTTTTATAACGGGGTCTACAGCTTATTCTAAACCTTTGTTTCGTTTAGTTAAATGTACGATACTTGCATTGCCTTGACCGTTGAACGAGTGTCTGGATGCAGTCTCAGATGAAAGTCTTGATGTTTTCGGTGGTGTTGGAATTGCGATCGCGTTCTTCCGGTCTTGAAGAGTGATGAACTCTAAAGATGTTATTCTGACTCAGTGGTGGTTTGGAGATTTATTTTTCGGGTGAAAGTTTGCTACATGGCTTGCTGCAACTTCGAGGTCCTGCGGGTGCGGGGGAGGCCCCGCGGATCGCGGTCGGACTGGATGTCCGAGAGGCAAGGAGGTAAGAGCGCCGAAGAAGAGAGAGCGAGAGCTGATGTAATGAGGCCTTTTAACTTCTGTGGAGGTCACAACTCCAGGGGGTCAGTGAGCCAATGGTGACTTACACTTTAGGAGGGAAAGTTTATGACTCTGTCTTCCAGCAGGGTGTTTTGCATATATAACTGGATTAGGTGTTGATGCAAAAACTATTTTAGATTCTTAGAACACTAATATGTTGCATAGGTATCAACATATAATATACACTCTCATTTAGATCATCAAAATACGAATTTGTAGATACCAAACATGGTATAGGTGAGGTTACATTAACTAGTGGTTCTATCATAAAGCATGCATAAAACAGACGATATACAAGAACAGTAATAATACACACAATGACCTGGAGAGTCGCATATTCATTCATAGAAAGGTTTTGCTATGAATTAATGAAAGAAGTCTTCGTACTGATAGTCAAAAGCCACTAAACCAAAGAATCACACAGAAACACACACATATTCATAGAGTCAGTGGCGGGAGTCAGGGGGCGGCAGTGGAACAGGATGTTCTGATGGTAATTTCAGCTCTGCTTATGTCCTGTTAATCTCTCATATTACATACTGAAGCGCCGCAGTCCTGCAAACCCTGCACTCATAATGAAATCAAAATATAGAGATCTGTGTGTGTGTGTGTCTCCAAAGCCAACAGAACCAGTGCAAGCCTGCTTCATAATAATAAACAAGTGATGAAGAAAAAGAAGAAAGGAAGGAAAAAGGAAATAAAAGCACGTCCAATTGCAAATTACAAGTGTCATTATCCTCTATTAAGGAAGTCGTTTATCTTTAAGTGCCATTCCGTGTTTTGTCACCATGGAAACAGTGATGTGTTGTACAGAATGACAGAAACAAAGGTGGAAGTCACACACACACACACACACAGAGAAGAATTCATATTGAAAGATGAGAGATAGGAACATTCATTTATTTCTTAACATAGTGCAGAATTCATAAATGTTTTGCTGGAATTCTGTGTGTGTGTGTGTGTGTGTGTGTGTTGAATTAGCCTGTTTTACGAACAGTTTACACAGATATTCATTCTCCTTATGAGGCCTTTTAATTAAATATACATTTTAAGATCTTCACTTAAATCCAGCTGTTATTATTAGCTTTCTAAGATTTTAGAAAGCTGAAATCACTCAGACTTGTGTGTTCTAGAGAAGCAAACAGCAGCGCTAACATCCTCAGAGCTTGTGGTTGGTCTGTCTTGGATGGTTTATAGTGCTGCGCTGTGTTGACTGGATAGTTAAAGTGGGCGTGTCTTAGAGGAGGACTACTAACTAGTTGAAACTAGGTGATGTGAGCTGATAAGGACATTGATTTCATAGGTGGGGAAAGTTATCCTGATGAAAGACTATGAAAATAAACACATTTTTCTTTAGAATAACTGCGTGAGAAATATTTTAGCAGTAAAGCAGCTCTTTGTGCCCCTCTGTCACTATGTGTCTGTGGTTTTATCATTAGTCACTAGCAGATGTTCCTGCTGCTGGCGGACACTGATCTCAAATGAGACGTCATTCTGTTTGACAAAATATCATTGTTTTTAATAGTGAAAATGAACACCTTCCTGCAAGGGAAAGTGTTTGTATGTAAATTACAATGGTGTGTAATTATTCATATCTGTAGTGCTGATATTCAGAACAACATCACTGTTTCTTGTGATATTGGTTGAGATATTAAGTAAATTCTGAATAATTTTCATGTAAAAAAAGACCTTCCTGAAATCTATTCTCTGGATTCACAAACACATAATTTCAAATATAGATTTGTTAAATTAATTAAATACCCACACTTTTATAAATCTGAAAATTTCAGAATGATTTACACAAGAATTTATTCTGCTCGTGTGTCATGAATGAGGCCCTGTGTACGAACACCACTTTAATTCATGATCTGACCTGTTCATATGATTGAAGGCCATAGTTTTAACAGTATACAATCCATTACTCCTATGGAGAGTACTGTAAACCACATATACAATGTGTGTGTGTGTGTGTGTGTGTGTCTGTCTTTGAGAACTCAAGACACACACATAAGCACAGGCTCATCCTAAACTTTGACAGAAAAAAAAACAGCAAGAAGAGAAGTAAACATCAGCGAATCCCACCTTGAAATCTGTCTCAGCAAACAAACGCACACACAATCCGCTCAGAGGCTGATTGAACGCGACAAGATTGACGGGTTTATGGTGCAAGGTTTCACAAGTGTGTCATCACGAGTTTATCAATGCAAGTGTGTGTCAGATGCTATGGATGTGTGTTTGGTGTGAGTGTGTGATGTTGCAAAACAGCGTATTCTTACTGTATATATAAACATCCATAAAATGATCCATTTTCCTAAGAAGCAAAATTGCATAAGACCCCAGAGGAAATGTTTATTGCTCATATGCTGCTCTTTCAAAGCTCAGGAGACTTGATGGATTTCTCAGCTGTGTTTCAGCTGGGGATCAGCTTTAGTGAATTTAACGGTAAAAGACTGTAAAAATGCTACAGTAAAAACCTGTTAAATGGTTAACGGTAAATTCCCCTACTATATACGGTGAAAAACTGTACTGGACATTACATGTATTGGACATTAATTTTACGGTAGTATACCGTTTTTGGAAGTGAAAAAGACCGTATAATTTACAGTGAATAACCGTAAATTGACATTCCCAGAATTCCCTGTTACATTTCAAATGTGACGTTTTTTTGTTGTTGAAATAACTATGTTTCTTCTTAGTTTTTTCTTATCAGTTTTGTATATTAGGGTTGTGTGTTACACCTAATGTTGTTAAATTAATGTTTATTGCATTATTTCAGTTTCATGTGTGTTACCATGATGGTGTTTAGTGTCTGTGTGAATGACACTGTGCACCTTCTATACATGTTATTATTTAAAAGCTGCTTGTGATTGGCTTTGGTTCATCATGTGACTTTCTCATCACCGCCTGCATTTGGTGGTTATCAGTGTATTACAAAGGTACAAAACAGATTTCAGTACTTCAATAGGTTGGTATATTAACATTATATCAGTTAATGAAATTACGGTATTTAACTGTAAATTTAATTTAAAACCGTAAAACCTAAAACGTTGCTACCGTGTTTTGTACGGTAAAATTCCGGCAACCACAGCTGCCGTTTTTTTACCGTAAATTTTACGTAATTTTTTTACAGTGTAGGTGTTGTCCATTGGAGAAATGAAAATTCATTGTCATGTTGCAAGAGAAGAGAGCTGTGAAATGAATGTGGAGAGCAGCTCAGGTCACTTGATCATTGGCAGCTTTCTACATTTCATTTACATTTATTCATTTATCCGAAGCGACTTACAAATGAGGAATACAACAAGCAATTAATGATCTTTATTCTTGTTCACGTTTTTACTAGGAAACATTGATTAAAACAATAATTTCTTGTAGTGTAGAGTCTTGCAGGTTTCATTCACATCATTTGAAGGCAGGATCTTGTTTGTAGTCGGATGTTTCACAACTCATCCGGAAACATCGTGTGCATTATTTCCTCGTGCTGTTAGATGAAATGTTTGTATGGCTGAACTGACAGCTCGGCCCGACTTGACCCGAAAGAGCTCAGTTGTTCACAGCATCATCATGAATGCACACAGAAGATGAGGAGCAGGGTGGGAGTGAGCGATGGAGAAATTCATCTTTGGAAAGGCATGTCTCTCAGCTGTGAGACGGCTTACGGCTCCTGACGCGCCGCGTCGCATGAAAGAATAATTAATTTTGTCAAGCTGAATGAAGGATCAGCCGTATCAGGATATGAATTAAGAAGGAATGAACGCTGATATCGATCTGGCCTGGCTCAGAGAGGGAAAGAAAGAGCGATGACCCTGAACTGTGTCCCAGCGGCACCTACGGATCAGAATGCTCTCGGAAACGACACGTCTTTTAGAATCATTTCATCTGGTTTCATGATTATACCTTCAGCTATCAGGAGCTACAAATGTCATGTGAATAGCGTCTCCAGTGTGCTTATATGCCACATTTTCCCTTTTGAGTGCATCTATGTTCAGATCATCACTGAGAGTGGTAAAGGTGAGCACGCTTGAGACAATATCTGAAATGCAGATCATAAGAGGGTTTTGATCACGCTCTCTCTGAATGGGTGAATGTGTGCTGATTGGTCTTGTGTCATCTGGTTTGCAAATGGTAATTAGATATTAGACATCAACAGCTGTTAGTATTGGGCAAAATAAAAAAAAATAACCTCTTTTCTTTCACATCATGTGTGTGAATTTGAAAAAAAAACATTTCAAATGTATACTATGTCTGTCTACTTTTGTGTTCATTCCCTTTTAAACATGACAAGCAAAACAAATAATGCCTGTTATATATTTTTTAAATGTTATGATAAATACTAAAATTTACATTAGAACTAAAAACCAACCAAATGCTGTGCACAAAATAACATATTGAGTTGTTTTAGATACTCATTTATTACACCTTTATTAAACTTTTTTCTGCCCAGATTAAGGACAGTTATAATGCAGCGCTCATCATTTGAATCATTCACCCAACTGATCTGTTCAACAACACTAATTCATTCAAAGGATTGAAACATGGTTGTTTAATGAACGAGTCATTGAATCATTCCCTCAAACCATTTGTTCAAAAACACTGATTTATTCAAGGAAGAAACAAGAATGAGTCATTAAATCGTGGAATCAATCATTCATCTTTTTTTTCAAAGACAATCAATCATTCAGGAACGAAACACCACAATAGTTCTCCTGTGGCAAAGGACAAAGTAACCGGCAATATTATGTTTAAATGTAAGTTAATTAATACTAAGTTATTGTTTATTATACTGCTGTACAAAACTAATTTCACAAAACCAAGCTGCAGTTTTGTTACTCCAGTAACATCTCAGAAATTAATAAGGGAGGCTTGAGAACATCCTGCATCAGTGACTCAAGAAAGGAGTCTATGTGACAGTTCTTGGTGTAAAAACTGGTGTAAAAAACCAGTACCACTCTCAAATATACTGTATATGAGCACAGCTCTATTTACCTGCGGCCTGGTGTCAACATCTGAATCAAAACTGTGGTCATATAGCGAAGACGCACTCTTGCTTGTGATATTGCTTTAAGGTTATCTCTAAATATGTTACATTGTGTCACAGAAAAGCACCAGTTTTTCATTTTCAAGCTGTAGTAAATGCTTAAACAATGAAATCGTCCAAAATGCTTGAAGTGCACTTGCCATACAACTAAACACGCAAATTTTATTAATCTGAATGAGACTCATATTAAAGGCGGGTTGTATGATTTAATGTTGCTGCTGTAACTTTATATAGTGTGTGTCGTTTTGTGTGTGTGTGTGTGTGTGTGTGTGTGTGTGTCTGGGTATTCTCATGCTATTTGTTTGCCTAGCAGCAAGAAGCATATGTAATGAGGTAGTGTATGATTTGGGAGAGCTTATGCACGGCTCAGATTTAAAGGGGTCATATGATGCTGCTAAAAAGAACATTATTTTGTGTATTTGGTGTAATGAAATGTGTTTATGTGATTTAAGGTAAAAAAAAAACAAACATTATTTTCCACATACTGTACATTATTGTTTCTCCTCTATGCCCCGCCTTTCTGAAACGCGTCGATTTTTACAAACCTCATTGGTCTGAAAAGCGAGGTATGCTCTGATTGGCCAGCTATGGACTCCGCTTCGTCCACGGTTAAAGCCGATACGGTGATCCACAGCGAAGTTGATGTATTTCCTCAGCAGCCAGCACGGATCAGCTCTAGACATGACGAAGCGATATCATCCTCTTTTGGAAGGCCAAACAAAGTAGTTTCGCTTTCACAACGAAACACAGCGCCTTCACGACATGGCTGCAGTGTCAACAATACTACAGTGAGAATAAAAGTTACGCCTTCTTTCTTTGCGTGAACATTTGGGCGGCGTTATGCAAATCTTCCCAGATAGTGACGTAGGTATGTGGGGGCGTGTTAGAACGAG
>NW_015643736.1:397400-405358 GCF_001515625.1 Sinocyclocheilus rhinocerous
ACTTTTATAAAGAATATCTCTTTGGATTTGAGACTTTAGTCTTTGCAACTTTACAGATCTTCTTTATGCACCACGAGCTTGTAACACTTAAAAGAGAAAGGAAAAATTGAAATCGCATCATATGACCCCTTTAAGCACACTACACAATTTTTTCAAGATGATTGAGAGCTCGTATGGTGCTTGAATCGTAATTCCTAATCACCAGTGATGCAATTCCCTATCCCTTTTTTGTTTAGTTTTTGTCGTTTTACTCAACATTCAATTAAATTGTTCTCTTGCTGTCATGTCTTGCGCTCTGTATTTTCTTCAGCTGTTTATATTGTGTGGACTGCAATGCCTACATTGTGAATAATTGGCTTGTTTGAATCAGATCTGTTTAGTGTATCAGTCAAACTAAAAAGCAAAACAGTTTAAACTGGTTTGTGATTTAGTCTGATCATTTGGACAGTTCATGCACACACATAATCATTTGAACTGTTAAAATGATAACATTATAGGTACTCAAAGTAAAAAGAAAATGGATAAAGTGCAATATTTACCTACGATCCATTAAAAACTAGCCTGAAATGCATCTTATTTTTTGCCAGTTCTTTGTTAAGATCTGTAGCTTGTAAATGAAAAACTATTACAAAACTAGTAAAGGTACTTTGTAAGTTTAATGTAATTCTCTGTAACATTTTTAAGAAGTTGGTATTTCAGCTAGCTACATTTTTGAGTGGCTTGCGCACTAAGATTGAGTGACCTTTCGGTTGCGTTTCTGCTCAATTTGAATGTCTCTGTTAACTGATCTTAAACCATATATATATATATATACTGTATATATATATAGAGAGAGAGAGATAGATAGATGTAGAGTTTGTGACAAATTGCCCTTGTCTTCTCTAATTCTTGACATACTTTGGCCTTGTTCAGACTGTCATAAACAATCACATACATTTTTATCACATAAAGTCATTGAGACATTTTAAAAATAATCCAAAAAATAAAAAATAACACATTACATGCTGGAAAGTTTTGAAATGACATCTACAATCTGTAAATGCATGATTCACTCTGAAGCTAAGATTGACATAGTGATACTAGCACAGGACAAAAACATGGCTTGTCAAAATAGATACGCACAATGTACTGTAAATGCAGATTACTAGAAAATGTTCTAGTGCTGAAGTTCAAATAAATGTTCTGACTGTAAAATTAAAATGTGAATTTTTAATAAACTTGTTTGGTAGGTGGATGCAAATGCCCATCTGACTGGTAAAATTAAAATGGAGGACTCTGTAAATCTATTAAAATAATTTAGGTAACACTTTCTATGAAGCCCGTATTTATAAAACATTATAAGAGTATTCGCAAGGCATTATAATGAATGCATAATGTATTATAAAAAAAAACTTATAATATGTTGTATCATTTCATGAGTAATCATAACAACAGTTTTAATGCATGATAATATTTACTTATTTGTGGTTAATGCTTTTAAGAGAATGATGATTTATAATACACAATGAACACAATGCATCCACTTAACTTACAATGGATTATATTTCCCATAGTTATAATGTATTATAAGTCTCATATCTTGCCATTGATAACTTGTTACTTTACTTAAAGCAGACAAATACCACTTATAAATAATAACAACAACAACAATAAAAATAAAAATAATATTTCTTTCTTAAACAGCCAAGGTCAGATATCTGATCAGATGAATGTGTAATATGGCACATTTGATTTTGACTATATTTATTGTAATATCAGTAAGATAGTAAGATACTGTACAGATCTTAATAAGAAATAATGTGAAGATATGAGATTTATAATTCATTTTAAATTAAGTCGATTTAACATGGTGTTCATTGTGTTATAAATAATCATACTCATAAAAGTTATAACCACAAATACGTTTTATAATGTATTATATTTGTTGTTATGACTATTTATGAAATGAAACAACATTTTTTTTTTTTTACAATGCACTATGCGTTCATTATAATGCCTTAAAGGGGTCATATGATGCGATTTCAAGTTTTCCTTTCTCTTTGGAGTGTTACAAGCTGATTGTGCATAGATAAGATCCCTGAAGTTGCAAAGACTAAAGTCTCAAAACCAAAGAGATATTCTTTATCAAAGTTAAGACTCTGCCACGCCCCCCTAAAACGGCTCATTCTAACACGCCCCCACATACCTTCGTCCCGACCTGGGACGATTTGCATAACGCCAAGGCTATAAACGATCCGCCACCTGCAGGATCCTCACATGCGATAGCCTAGTAGCCGGGACAACTTCTTTATGTTTACAGACGTGACGTAATAACGCAGTGCCATGCTCGAATTTTCTGCGAAAACCTACCCGTACCACTCAAATTAGAAAACATTATTATAAGCTCACCGTTGTGAATCGGGCTAAAGTAAGGCGATAGTTTTGAACAGTGGCTGGCTATGTACTTGCTCAAATATTGATTTCGGATCATTTTTAACCAAAAAACGTTACGGACTGCAGCTTTTAGAATACCCTTATAATGTGTTATAAAAATGGCTTCATAGAAGGGGTTATCATAATTTACAACAACAGCAAACTACTAATGAATTGTGATTTTTATCTCAACATGTTGTTTGTTATGATGCATAAATATCTATTTTAACAATAAAAAAAGTAATATACAGTGCACAATATACAGTGACGCATGTGCAACAACAATAATGTGCATAGTTCTGATCTACAGTCTTAACATAATATACATATACCATAATATAAATTTTTCTTAATTATAATATGATTAGGTTCTATTAATATCAAAGGCTATATGCTTAATAGCAGTGCTTGACACATTTTGAATCAGGGGGTTTTAAAATGTGCACCATGTCTCTATCGCCAAAGGGGTCCTTGCCCTGAAAAACCTTGAAGACCCCTGGTTTAGAGCATCAGTACATCACTTGCAAATAGATGAAGAATTGGTGTCTAAAGCTCCAGTTTCCAAAACATCCAAGCTGGAAGCTGTTAATGTTTCCTGGGAAAATGTCCTTGTTATGCTTTACAAATGTGTGCCATATTGAGCATAATATCCATTTGATTGTGGACATTCCAGAGGCAGCTGCTAAGCTGCGATGTGTTTGCATGAAGGACGGTGTGAAAAGACTTTATCCCTGCAACTAAACAGCAGAACTAGCTCTAGCATTCAGAGAATTCACTGTAGAGAGCACAGGGAGAGTTTGAGTGAGTAGAACCTTGCTTTTGTCCAGCTCGCATGTCTCTGAGAACTCAGAAGGAACATCTGTCTGAACAGCTGAGACTGATTTTGTGAGATCAAGCGCTCTTTGATTCAGACCAACTATGCACGCTGTTTTTTTTTTTTTGCTGCATAAATACACTTCACTCAACAGAAAACCTAGTTTAATATAGCTGACATCCAGATTTAAACCACATACTTCAGACACTCATGTCTTTGTATAAAACCCTCATCCTTCCATTCCAGGTTGCTGAAATACTAGTGTACCACTTACTGCATAGTGTACACTAAATGCCAACTGCTGTTTAAAAAAAAGTACTATTTGGAATAGCTATTCTATTAGGGATGCACGATTATGACAAAAATCATAATTTTGATTATCTTCCTTGATATTGTGATTTCAGTGATTCCCCTTCAGGAACTCGAGCTGCGTCGAGATCGCTTTGGGAACGCCCTTGCGTGACCGCGTTCTGAAGCACGTGTCAAATCCGTCCAATGGAGCAGCGAGACGACACGAGCAGGGTGACGTAAGCACCAGAAAGCATAAAAGCGCATCCGGCCGGGCGCAAACCAGCTTCTGCTCTTCAGTAGCGCTCTGTGTATGTGTCTGTCTATTTACTGTTGTCTGTCCGCACAAGCACTCATATATAAAAACAATGAGAAAGTCTATGGCGAGCGAACGGCATTACAAACGCTGTGTTTCTCCCTGCCCACGATATCTGGCGGGACGGATTTGACACGTGCTTCAGAACGCGGTCACGCAAGGGCGTTCCCAAAGCGATCTCGACGCAGCGTCTCGTTCCCTCGGGGAACCATGGTTACATACGTAACCTAGAGACGTTAATGACGATTAATGTCAGTCAACGCAATTTCGTCAGTGACTCAGCCACTAAACTTTAATTAAGCAGATTCACTGCTGTATTTTTAATAAAACTGTCAGTAACAACATTTTGCAGTGTGTATGACTGTTGGTTCTTTTAGCAGCATGAAAAATACAACTTTTAATTGTGAATAGATTATATATGGAAAGTGAGCAAAGAGTGATCCTGTTGTGCCATGTTTTCCTGAATATGTCACATTTTTGTATCATATGAAACATGTAGCGACTAATATTCCAAAGCAACTAATGCAATTAACGTCAAGCATGCAAAATGTGTAAATCGCAAAAGCTTGGGTTTGTGCCGCAAGTTTATTTGTGTAGCGCATTTCAAACAAATCACAGTTTCGCTTTAAATAATTTCCTTCATGCTTGGCATTTATAATGTTGAATGCCACTGTAATTTATGCTTGTTTTGTACATATATTTTGCATTCCTGTTCTGAATACCATAATTTTTTAAGCATTTGTTATGGATTGAGGGAAACTAAAATACATGTTTATAGTGTTTATGTCTGTTCCAAATACTTTTTTTCCCTCTGTATTTTATATTATATATTCTGAATGCAATAATAAAATATGAAGTATATACTGATGCAACTTACCTGTGTTTTTTTTTCTCTCTCAACAATGAGAGACTTATTAGTCATATGCAACTTATTTTCCAGAAAATACGCTAATCACAGATCACAATGAACAAACATTTTGTTTTGAACAGATTTCTTCTCACAGTGATTCAGTGCTCAACACTGGTGACACTGCTTAACGTGCAAAAATATATTGTAAGTTGTTGCCTTTGATCCAAGAGGAGTAAATATAAAGATAATGCTGTAATCCACACTTTTTTACGAATCAAATTGTGAAACAGGCCTAATTTTTAACATATCTTTAAATTGCATATAGTAGAACACTAGTATGCTATTCTAAGTTAAGCCATTATGCACTATAAACTACCAAAACTTAAACTCTTGCTCAAAAATATTTGAACTTGAGCTTCATATTATCTATATCTGAATGCTGGAAATGCTGTGAAAGTTGATTCTAAGAGAGTTTTAATTACAGAAATGAGGACGAGCAAAGCAGCTCTCACAAAGCAGGATCAGCTTTCATAATACAACTGTTGCTGCGCTATTTTGATGAAGGAAGTGTTTGATGAAATAGACGTCGCATGTGATTTCATGCAGCTTTAAAGTCTCTCGTTACTGAAATGATCCTTTTGTTTCTAAACATCCACAAGTTTGTTCTAATAAGACTTTCCCATGATTCATTTTGGCAAAAACTGATTTAACTCAGAGTTCGGCTGTCAGTAGGATACTGAACTGAAGTCTTCTCTATAATCAGTCATCTGAGCAAGCAAGTTGAATAATCAGTGTAAACAGGAATACTATTTTCACAATTTTTTTCTTATTAATTTTTAACCAAAAAATAAATGAAGAATGTTTCCAGTGTACCTTTGACATAAGAACAGTGCTTGACTTGTAAATGATGAGGTTCTAGAATAAGGACTGGTGACAGGGAGAGGATGCAGAGTTCACACACAAACAACATTGAATGCAAACGACGTGTTGCAGCAAAACTAGATCACACCCATTTAAATCAATGAGATACTCTGAATCATCAGACTCTAGTTAGCCACTGCTGGTGGATGCTATTCATTCAAAATGAATCTTTTTCCATTGATGGTCAAATATATCTGTGTATACTGATCAAAGACATTTTTTTTTATTTCATCACCATAAGCAAAAATAGCAGGTTTATCATCTGGGGAGATGAATGGGAAAGCTATGTGAAAACATGCTGTTGGTGTTGACCCATCTGTAGGAGCGATCAACTGTCTTGGTAACAGCTAATGGTGTGTGTGTGTGTGTGCAGGTCTCTTTCCAGCTGTGCTGAACCTGGCCTCCATGGCAGAGATCAATACCAATGCCACGTGTGGAGAAACAGGACCAGAAATGTACTGCAAACTAGTGGAGCACGTACCAGGACAGCCCGTGAAAAACCCTCAGTGTCGGACCTGCAACCTGAAGAGTGGTTATGCTAATGGTACAGGACACACACTCACTCACACACACACACACACACACACACACTCTGGCTCTCAGGATGTGCATAATCCATTTGATATGCTCTAATCAAAGACTGTTTCTGCTCATAAATCACTGCATTCCAGAATCACCGCACACACATGTACTATACACTGGATTCCTCACTTCACAGGCCTCATAGAGTAGAAAGTATTGTTTTATAGCAATGTTTGATTCATTAACAAAAATGTACTGGAAACATCTGCCTCGGTCTGAGCAATTCATTCACAAGCCAGACTGAACCGGTCTGGGGTGCGTTTCCCAAAAGCATTGTCAGCCATGGTCTCAAGTTCCGTTGTATACCAACATAATTCAACAATTCAGTGTTCAAACTAACATTCACAAACAGCATCGTAAACTTGTGTGGTTGGATCTACAGCTCTCAACATGTGGTCAGCAGCATAGTTTCTTGTTAGTAAGACATGTGGATTTACATACTGTAGATCATGCTCTCAGGCACAATAAGCAAGCTTACATTCTGTACATTTCCATCTCAGTCTATACAATTTAGCATGTAAACAATCAGCACATTTTTGAAGAGTGTGCATGTGCATGAATGCATAAGGGAAACCCGGAGTATGACGTAAGAGGGAACAAGTTATACATCAAACATCAAATAAAGCAAAATGAACAAAAATTAATGAAGTAGTCATCTGGTGTCATGTTCGTTACAGCAGCATCTCGGAGATCTCCAATTGATTAATTAGCAGAATCACCACATGTGTGTGATGACATTAACGACAGTCTTAGGCTGCATTTACACAGTGTGGTTCAAGTGACCCAATTTTGATTTGTGGGACATATATGACCCACGCATGTGTAAACAGGAAAAAAGCGCATTGATTCCAATATTCTCAGATCCATTTCAGACCTCATTCATGACTGGAAATAAATCTGATAGGAATCGGATACGTGCATTTGCGTCTGCCACGCAAGTGGACAGAATGGATATTCCCCTGCCAACGTGAGTCGTACGTCATCAGTGGCGGCTCCAGGATTTGCTAAGGGGGCTCTTAACAGTTCAGAGAGGGTGCTAAAAATCTAATTAAATTGAGAGAAAGTAATGGATGCCTAAGCTTCAGCTATCTAAGCATGCAAATTCAGCCACCTTGTGTTTTTTATATATAGCAGCTTCGAAAAAGTGGTATTTTGTGTGGTATTAAACTTCTCATATGCCACTGTTATTAGTAATGTAACTTCTAATGCCAAGTGCCAAATATTACACTTACAAATTAATACAATTTATGAACGCACATAGAAAAGAGAGAAAGTAGGGATTTTTTTCTTTTGTTATTTAGTTTTATATTTATTAATTTTTTTGACCATCAAATGTCAGTCACTCTCAATGCCAACTGACAGGAAAACATTGTAAATTCTAACAAATTTTTTACAATAGATAAAATGCCGACAATTCATTAAACTATTTCCACATAAGCTCTCTTTAAAGGGGTCACATGATGGAATTTCATTTTTTCCTTTCTCTTTGGAGTGTTACAAGCTCTTGGTGCATAAAGAAGATCTGTAAAGTTGCAAAGACTAAAGTCTCAAATCCAAAGAGATATTCTTTATAAAAGTTAAGAGTCAGCCACACCTACCTAAAACGGCTCGTTCGAACACGCCCCCACATATCTACCTCACTATGTGGCAAGATTTGCATAACGCCGCCCAAATATTCACGCAAAGAAAGAAGGCGTAACTTAAAAATATTTGGCTGCACAACTGTTGATAATTCTAATAATAAATCAGCATATTAGAATGATTTCTGAAGATCA
>NW_015643736.1:409245-420398 GCF_001515625.1 Sinocyclocheilus rhinocerous
ATTTCTCCGATCACAAATGCAGCCATGGTTTTATGTTTACGCGGCGCGATGCAACGCAACGCAACGCGTAAAAAGACAGTATAAGTCATTATAATCAGTAATTATGTCCCCACTGGATGCAACAAATGCCTCGTTTGTAATGGGTTTTAATGTTTATGTCTCGTCGCTCCGGCCGGACACGGCATCGACAGTATGGTGAGGGGCGTAACATTTCCGTCACACGCTTGATGTATTCGGCCAATCACAACGCACTGGATAGTTGGCCAATCAGAGCACACCTCGCTTTTCAGACCGATTAGTTTTGTAAAAATCGACGCGTTTCAGAAGGCGGGGCATAGAGGAGAAACAATAATGTACAGTATGTGGAAAATAATGTGTTTTTTTAACTTTAAACCGCATAAACACATTTCATTACACCAAATACACAAAATAATGTTCTTTTTAGCAGCATCATATGACCCCTTTAAAGAGACTCCTCTCCTCTCTCCTCTCCATCCTGAACTTCAGACTGATGAGGCTACGTTTACACTAGTGTGTTTTAGTTTTAAAATGCATCACTTTTGCCACGGTTACGCCTGTTGTTTACACCACTCTGGCATTTTCAACCCTCGAAAACGTGACATGAGTTTTCGGGTTGTGTAGTGTGGACGGAGAACGTTTCTGAAACGCAGTGAAAACGCAAGTGTAGACGAGGATCGTTTTCATTTTAAAATGCCGTTTTAAAACAAAAAAGCCCCAGTGTAAAGAGGGCTTGAGACTGTCGACTTGTGTTATTGTTCTCATCTGCAAAGTGTCTGAAATTTGCGGTCTTTTACTTGATCTTAAATAGCGCTCCATCGTGATAGCTGTTGATACTAAACTTAAAATGAACGCTAATGCGCACTGTACCTAAGCGCGCCTAATTGACCCCTCCCCCATAATGTCAATTGTTTATAGGCCACATATTAGGCTTTTTATTTTATTATTATTTTTTATGTTTATTTTTCAATGTTAATGAAAGTGACACTGGGAGATTAAAAAAAAAACAGGAATATCATTAGGAAATCTTTGGGGGGGCTGTGCCGGGGCTAAGCAAGTTTCTGACAGGGCTATAGCCCCATCAAGCCCCGCCCTAGCGCTGCCACTGGCTGCACATGAATTGTTGTTTATGTTAATGGGTTTAAAAATATTTTCGGCCTGCCAGTATGTCAGTGAATTTAAACTAATGCTTGCATTCAGAGTACAGGTGTGTGTGTGTGTGTTATTTGAAGGCCAAGTGCCACTAATGTTGTGTTTTTGTAATGTTAAATAAAGGAGTTCATGTTTAAGTATTATTGTTGTTTTTTCCCGTGGTATCGACTTGGTATCGAGTATCATGTACTTTAAGTGGTATCGGTACCAACTACTAGATTTTTGATATCGTGACATCCCTACTTCCAGTGTGGTGCTGCGGAATCAAAGTGACACTGGGAGTCAAAAAACAGGAATATCATTAGGAAATTAGGGGGGGGGGGCCCATCAAGCCCTGCCCTAGTGCCGCCACTGTACGTCATTGAAAAGCAACGGTATTTTCCCAGTTTAAAAGACCGTATTTAGTTAAGATTTTACAGTGATGATATAAATTAGACCTTTTATCCAGTGTTTTCAAAGCCTGCTTATAGAGTCTTTCTACTGGTTATAAAGTAGTCCCACCTGTCTGTGTCCAACTGGTGAGGCAGTAGTTCATATGTGAAAAGATCATAACAATAATGTACAACTTTGAAGCCTCAGTGGTTAAATTATTCCTAATATGTCTCAAATTTACCAGATTAAATTCAATTATATTCCCAATGAATAAATGTATTGAGGGGAATTCTGTTTTGCATATTTTTCAAAGAACCCATATGTTCAGTACATTTGGTATTATGCATACCATTTGTAATTTATAACAAACAATCACTGTGCCCATTACTGCCATCATTATCATCACACATAATATCCAGCATCCACACCATCACACATTATACCAATTTGATTAAACATGCAAACATTTTCAGGCAGACGTAAATGAAGTTTACTATTATACATGCAAAAGATGTTTGATTACTAGAGGGTGTAAATGTCACCGATCGACCGCTTGACTCAAGACAAAGAATACAAACTTCAAAGCTGCATGTTTGCTGTGTTGCTTTAAAGTAGAGCAGATGGTGTATTTTAATATTTTACATTTCTTATTATTTGTGATTTATTATTAAATAAATACAGAAGCCCTAGAGCATGACATCATATCCCGTTTGTCCATAGTAATTTGATGTTCTCTCAGTTATTTGACATGACGCGTCAGTGTCACAGCAAATCTTTGCTGTTTGAGAAACCCTCCTAATATGAGAAGTGATACGAATTTAACTTAAGTCATTTTATTAGTATTTTAAAGCAGTATTCTGTATTGCAAAAGACTGATTTTCATGATCATAATGTGGAAAAGCATAATGGTGTTTTGTATGGTATTTATACATCATTGTAGTATGCTTATTTTATTAAAAATGCCATTGCATCCAGAGGATGACTTTCCTGACTGTATTACAGTAATGAGAA
This sequence comes from Sinocyclocheilus rhinocerous, assembly GCF_001515625.1. NCBI lineage: Eukaryota > Metazoa > Chordata > Actinopteri > Cypriniformes > Cyprinidae > Sinocyclocheilus > Sinocyclocheilus rhinocerous. Next base: position 411,799 of record NW_015643736.1, read on the forward strand.
TCTAATGAGAATCATCATCATAAAGATGAATGAGAATTACAAACAAACTCAAGGGTAAAACATTACAGTGCCATAATGTGAGTAAGTAATGACTGAATTTTCTTTTTTGGGTCAGCTACTTCTTTAATGGTCTGTAGATGTGCTGCATTGTCTTCATGTAAACTTGTGTTTTGCTTTTGGTTTCATGGAGAAACATGAGCCAGACATGGTGAGAGTCACCTGTCCATCTGTCTTTCAGTCACCTTCGTCTTTTAGGTGCTGCTGGTGTATTGGTTTTTGATGTGTACAAGCTGTTTGAAAGGTCTTAATAAAACATGCGTTGAGTCAGTGGCGCTGTCATCCACACACCTCAGCCATAATGAGTTAGTCTGAGCTCTCTTCAAACACACGCCGCTGCGCCCCAGAGTCACCCACACACTCCCAGCCAGAGAGTGATTAATATAAGATGTAATTAGAGAAAATTAGAGAAAGAGAGAGAGAGATGTGACTTAACCAGCGGGGGAGTTCTTTTAAATGAAACCTAGATCTCGCTCATAAATTAGAAAAGAATATATGCAGTCAAATAAATGATTAAGTGGACAACTTTAATCATCTTTGCCTGATTAAGAATCTGGCTGTAAAGAAAGATTGGGGTTTGTCTCATATAGTTGGCTTTCGACAGGCTCTGTGCTGTGATAAACGTCAGTATTTCAGCGCTTATAAAACTCATCCCTCATTAGAGCAGATCGCTTTATTTCAAAAGGCACTTCAGCGGGTGATTTTATTCAGCGGCAGTTGGCTCACAAAGGTAAAAGCCAGCAGAGACACGTTATTAGTAGCGTTGTGTCCCGTCGTGGTTTAATATGAGGTGTTAACGGAGCTTCTCTAAAGGGCTCGTGTCATGAGGAATCAAATCTCGCTTGATCTCTTCAGATAAAAAGGCTTGATGTGCTATGAAAAATGAAATCTTCCTCGCCAGTCCAAAAACACCACTTATTCAAACAAAATTAAATACAAATTCAGATATATGAGTATTAAATTCACCCAGACCTCTTAAAGGCAGATTTTTTTGCAGAAACAATTGAATTTTGGTTTTATTTCAGTCAATTAATAGGACTGATCGGGTGTCATCACGACAGTCTCTCAGTGTAGACTATGTGCTAAGCACTCTTGCATCAGACACTGTGATTTACTCGTTTTCATATAAACCATCTCGCAGGGCTTTCTGTAGATCTAAAGGAGGGTTCGGCCCTGAACACATGCAGGAGTGTGAATATGCCAGTCTCATTCACACACACAGACACAGACACAGACACAGACACTACTTTACTAATTTTTGTGAAGTAAGCGTAAGAATAACATTGATATTGTTAATACTATTTCCAGATAAACACTTACTGGACTGAAGCAGCTTGGCTTTATTTGATTCTCAATCAATCATTTTCTAGAAAAATCTGATCATCAGGATTTTGGATTGTATTGCACTATATGTTTTAATCATTTAAATATCTTACTAAGACATATTATTGGAGATATAGAGTGGTGACTGATATTTCTGTCATTTTATGTCAGTATCTGCTGTACTGTTATAAAGATCTCATTGATTTACTTTACAAGCATCAGAATTTCATTATATAAATATCAGCATCTGCACCAAAATTGCATATTTTTCAGTCTCTGAATAAAATTGAGCAGTTTTTTCCTCCATATTTTCACTATATCAGATTATATGAGCCATAAAAGCATGATGCATCAAATATGATACTCAAAAAAACCCAAAAAACTTATTTGATTAGATTTAATTATAATAAGATTCAGTAAACTTTTTGATTTCAAAAGATTAGATTTTCTGACTCAGGTTGTCACATGGTGTTCTCTGCCCTATAAAGCCCATGAGCAGAGATGAATGCGCTGTGGTCTCTCATGAGTGTGTTTTTCATATGTGTAGAGCGGCATCCCATCGAGTACGCCATCGACGGCACTAACAGATGGTGGCAGAGCCCGAGCATCATGAACGGGATGGACTACCATTACATCACTGTGACTCTGGACCTGCAGCAGGTAACACACATCAAACAACAACTGCTAGCAGCATCATTATTCACAGCCAATCAGAATGCATCTTGTGGTTTTGTAAAGCAATAGCCCTTCCTTATAGCCACAAGTTATTTTAACCCATTAAGGGTTCAAATACAAGCATCGACAATTTCCGACAGGTAAAAAAAAAAGTGTGTGCCTGCCTTTGAGATCCCTTCACACCAAGAAAGATAACAATAACTAAATTGGCATTATTTTAAGAATGCTCTGCCACTTTAAAGCTGGATGGATTCTGATTGGCTTTAAATGTTTTTATGGTTCATCAGCTGGAAAAAAAATGTTCTGAAAGTAATTCCAGCAGTCATTCCTTTATAGTTATAGTTAGCATTATAGTTATCATCCATGGTGTGAACGGGTGCCTTTTAACATTTAACATGTTCACTGCAACTTAACAAACAATGTAGAATTGTTTTAAGAATTGTACTAGGAGCTCTTTTCCATGCAGTTGCAATCAATGGTGACTAGAGTCTTCAAGGTTCAAAAAATAATGCAAAAGCATAACAAAACTATCATAAACATAGTCTAAACAAATGCACTATAGAAACCGCTGTCCAATTAACAGGACTCTACAGTGCAAGTGTTTCACTCACATTTGCAACTAAAAATAAATATTTGCAAACTGTAAAATATATTTAGGAGCACGTGTGCAAATAATAAAAAAAGACCCTGTAGGTCCTTAAAAAGTTTTAAATATCTTAAATTGTATAACAAACTAATTTTATTATAATTTTAAGAGGTCTTTAAATTTGGAGACGGACAAGCAGGGATCATGATACAGCCGAATGTGATTATTAAACTTTAAAAGGCTATGATTTTATTAAATAATTATTATTGCTGCATGTTCAAAGTCAGAATGCAGCACTCGTTCACGGTTTCAGAGCAGTTCACAATTGCAAATTTATGTCAATTGCTTATGATCTACTATTGATGAATTATGTCAATGTTTACTTTATGGTGTTTATATTGTAATATGTTGTGGATAATATTTAAATGAGCAGCCAGCAATAGTTAAACATGTACATTTGAAAATGAGTATTTATTAGAATTACATCATTATTAAATACAGCTTGAAGAAGAAATATTTAAAAACCTAGTGTTCATTGTGTATTCTAATGCATAAATCATTTTGCTTGTAAATGTCTCCTTGTATCACTTTATTAAGGAAAAACACATTATTTGATCGATTTTCAATGCGCCCCTAAAGTTTCTTTAATGCACTCCTGAATTTTTCCACTTAGGAGCACATATGCTCCTTGAGAAAAAAAAGTAAGCATCAAGCCTTGGTGAAGAAATATTGTTAAATTATAATATCTTGCCTAATTCATAAAACTTTTTTCTTTTATTTTGTATGGTATGAAATGGTCCCCTGCTCTGTCACGAGTGGCTGCAGTCTTGAAATTCCTCTGCAGAAAAGCCTCTCTCTTCACTGACTCCGTCCCTCTGCTGCTCTTCTCCCACTCGCGTGTGTGCAGGCTAGCTCTGGCTGAACAGTCAAATGCAGTGGAGTTGAATGAGCGTGCAGTTGTGTGTGGGCAGAATGCTCCCATCAGCCCTTATTAGATGATGATCTGAGGCCAGCGCCGAGCAGTGCCGCCCGACCGCAGGAAATTACACAAACACCTACAGACACGCAATTAATGCAGTCAACAGATGACACCGGGGTGCAGGGGCTCAGAATGAAAAGTGACATGCACATTAATAGATGAGAGGCGAAATGATAACAAAAATAGAAGCGATGGGAAGTACAGCGCACGGAGAATGATGAAATGAAGTTAACTGATGAGAAAATAAGACAATTGTAGCATGATTCTGTGGGATTAATGTTAGAAAGGATGAAAGGATCCTACGTGTACATACTTCACAGAGCACAATTTATAGTGTACAAATTAAGACTTAGAACAAAAAAAGTTACATTTTTATTTGTTTTGTGTTGGTTTCGTTAGCTTAAGCCAAGTGCAATTTTTTTTTCAGCATTGATTTTAAGACTACTGCTAAAGCTTTCAAATTATTGTTTAGTTCTTTTGAACTTTCTGTTCATCTGTGAATCCTGAAAAATAAAATGTATCACGATTTACACAAAAACATTGTGCAGCACAACTGTTTTCAACATTGATAATAATCAGAAATGTTTCTTGAGCAGCACAGTGACCATTCCTGTGTGGTTAGATGTGGTTAGACACACATTTATGTACAAATACTAAAAAAGCTGAAATGCCAAGCTACATGCTACTCAAAACTTAAAATAGTTAAACTACAGTCAAAGTTAGTCATGATATAAACATCAGTTTTAGTTAGTAGCTCAGTGTTCATACCTCAAAAAGGAAGAATGAGCCAAAATAGCCTAGAACATGCATACCTAGAAACACAGCTGTGTAGCCTACAGTGCAGAGACTGAACACTGCAGCATACTGTACAATGCCATATATTAATAATTGTTTTGAGGTTCAGTGTACTGTACGGATGTAGAATGTTAACTATTTAACAGAATAACCCACCTTAACTATTTGTTTGAGTTTGGCATTTCATTTATGCATTCACTGCATTTTTGCTTTATATTTTAGAAGTGCTACTCTACCACTCTACTAATTACTGTCACATTAAAATATTACACTATATAAAAAATAAAATAAAAAGCTGTTTTCTAGAGTGGATGAAGTTTTATTTCACATTATGTTCCCTTTTCTAAGTGGAACATTGGCACTGCTTTGTGGCTTTGATGCTGTATTGGAGCACTTCTGTGTGACCGGCATCTAAACCACTTGTGCAACCACACCAATCTTGATTGGCTGATGTGAGGTCAGGTGACGTAGTGTGGTGTGTCAGTGAGACCATAAAAGGGCACCTACGTCACATAATCTCCAGCTTCTTTATCTTCAGGAAGCCGCTTGTCTGTTTGCATTAGTATCATATTGTTTGTCTTATTGTTTGTCTCACTCTGCTTTGTGTTTTAGATAGTATGGCCAACAGAAATGCTAATGTCATCCCTCATTAAGCACAAATTTCACTCCTGGTGACAGGTACACTGGCATTGCATAGTATTATAAATACAGAATTACAATAAAATTCCACTTACAAAATTTATAATCACAATTAAACACATACACACAATATGCTAATACAAATTCACCACTAAAACACACACAATATGCCAATACAAATTCACCACTAAAACAACCTTATCAATGTAAGAACCAACATTCATATTTGAAACTTTTAATATCCAGAGGTAACTTATTCCACTCCCTGAGTATTCAAAAGACCTGTGACCAAAGACAGTCTTAAAACAACAATGTACTGTAATGACTTTGCCTAGTATCATAATAAAGTTTCTGATTTACCCTAGAAAAAAATATGCATTAAAATATGGAGGAACTCTTTTATTGGTTGTCTTCCATACTATTTTTATTTTAAGGTGTGCTACTCTGTTTTCTATTCTAAGATGTCTAACATGGGATACATAAACATGTGTAACTTTTAGACCCAAATAATATAGTGTCTGTTTTACCTAAATTCAATAAGAGTTTATTTTCAGAGAGCCAGTCTCTTACCTTGTTGAGCTCCTCACCTCATTTCCCTTTTATTCTACCAAAATCTACCAACAAACCAGTAAAGCAGAATCATCAGCATATAAAAAACAAGTTACAATCACAAACAGCTTGCATATCATTTTTGTATAATAAGAACAAAAGGGGGCCTAGGACACTTTCCTGAGGAATTGTTATTAACAATTGTCTCCTCAAAAAGAATCCCATCAATTTCTACCCTCTGAACTCTTCTATTTTTACCTAAATGCAATGAGTTTATTTTCAGAGAGCCAGTCTCTTACCTTGTTGAGTTCCTTACCTCATTTCCCTTTCATTCTACCAAAATCGACCAACAAACCAGTAAAGCAGAATCATCAGCATATAAAAAACAAGTTACAATCACAAACAGCTTGCATATCATTTTTGTATAATAAGAACAAAAGGGGGCCTAGGACACTTTCCTGAGGAATTGTTATTAACAATTGTCTCCTCAAAAAGAATCCCATCAATTTCTACCCTCTGAACTCTTCTATTTAAAAGTTCTACCAGGCTATCACCATACGCACAGGGGTGCCGCTATGGTTTCTGGTTGACTGGTGGTTTGGGGTCTCCCTCGGTAGAAATCGCGTTCAGGCCCCCTCTCCTTCATCGGGCCCTTGGAATCGTCCTAACCTTCCCCCCGTTACGGTGCCCCTGACGACACGTCTCTATTTCCTTTCATTGTAGAAAAGTGAAGCCAAAGTGTCCCAGGTATGGCCGCTGTCATCTTGCTCCAATTACGTCATTTGGAGCCAGAGTCTGCACAGCAGTCTTTCGTTTGAAGCCCGAGTCTGTGCAGTAGTGATTCATTTAGAGCCCGAGTCTGTGCAGTAGTGATTCATTTGGTCAAGTCAAGTCAAGTCACCTTTATTTGTAAAGCACTTTATACAATACAAGACTGTGTCAAAGCAGCTTTACAGTGTTCAAACTGGAAAATAGTTTGTCAATAATGCAAGAGGACAATAGCAAACAGTTAAAGTTCCAAGTTAAAGTCAGTTCATTGATGATTCAGTGATGTCATCATCCAGTTCAGCTCTCGTCCAATAGTGGCTGTGCAATCAGTCAAGCGTCCCCAACTAAGCAAGGCAAAGGTGACAGTGGCAAGGAACCAAAACTCCATCGGTGACAAAAATGAAGAAAAAACCTTGGGAGAAACCAGGCTCAGTCGGGAGGCCAGATCTCCTCTGGCCAGACGAAACCAGCATGGCGTGGCTTAATTCCAGGCTGCAACACAGGTCAGATTGAGCAGAGGACTCGTCTGGTTCCCGTGGTCTTGTGCCGATGGTTGTCGAGGTGATGAGGTCTTTGCAGGGGATCTGTCTCTGGGGCTTATCTAGTTGACATGGTCTCCACAGGGCTTTAGAGGTCATCTCTAGGTGCTGATCCACCATCTGATCTGGATACAGACTGGATCTGTATGGCTACGGTGACCTCAGAAAAAGGATGAAAGAGACTAATATTAGCGTAGATGCCATTCTTCTTACGATGTAACGAGTACATTGGGTGTTATGAGAAGTGTTCCCGGTTCCGGTTGACCTAATTAGAGTTTTGAGATCGCAGTGGACGACTTGGAGCCCGAGTCTGCACAGCAGTCATTCGTTTGGAGCCTGAGTCTGTGCAGTAATGAGCTGGAGCTACGGTATCACAGTCACAGTCAGGTATTCTCTGTCTTCTCTCAGAGGTTCAGGCGAGCGGACTTGTTCGCCTCAGAGAAGTCAACCCACTATCCCCTCTGGTTTGTCCTTACATCTCCAGCTCCATTGAGACTGGACGCCATGGAGCATACGAGTCGATCTGCAAACCTGGCTGTAGATGAGGGGCACCAGTTCATAGATTCTTGTCTCTCAACTTTTTGAGACTATTCAGAGCTCCAGAATTCCCTCCACGGGGAAACTGTATGCCCTAAAATGGTAGCTCTTTATGTCATGGTGTTATCAACTCCACTTGAACCCAGTCCACTGCACGGTTGTTACAGTGCTGGAGTTCTTGTAAGAGCACCTTTCAGCAGGGATTCTGACCTTTAAAGTGGATTTGCTGCTAGCACTGGAGCAGAAGATTAGCAGAAAAGAGCAGAAGATCTGCAGGTCCTTTCAGTAGCCTCCTGCTTGGATTTTGCCCCTGGACTGGTCAAAGTTATTCTGCACCCCAGACCAGATTACATTAAAAAACATGTTCGGTCTGTCCTCGAGGGGTTTGACTGCTCATGTCAGTGGCATAAATCCTCCCAACTTTTGGCGGCAATGGTATTAACGTTTCCATAGTGTCAACGCCATGCCACAGGTCTGAACTTAAACAGGTCTGAATCAGTTCTCTGAGAAGGGAACAAGATGCTGCATCATATTGCTAAACTTTGGGCAGGAAATCGGAATCTGGGTATTCCGTGATGCAGGTGCCCTTTTATGGTCTCGTTGATGCACCACCCTACATCACCTGACCTCACATTAACCAATCAAGTTTTTAAAAATTTTTTTATTGTGTCATTTTAGTGACGTGACGTGTAGCCTAGTATGGTATCCCATACTCGGGATTTGGTCTCAGCAATGGATGCTCTGCAGTGAATGGGTGCCGTCAGAATGAGAGTCCAAACAGCTGATAAAAACATCACAATAATCCACAAGTAATCCACAGCACTCCAGTCCATCAGTTAACATCTGGAGAAGACAAAAGCTGAAACAAATCACGTTTTGACTTCAAACTGTTGCTGTTGGCTAAAATGCGAGTCCATAATCCATAATAACGCTTCCTCCAGAGAAAAAGTACATCTCCTGTTGTCTCTCACATCAAAATCCACTCACATATTTGTTTAGAGCTGTTTAAACACTGCTTGATCTGTGCAGATTTCTCTCCTGACACATGTGAAATGAGCAGCAGCAGTTTAGCTTGAGGAAATGTTCTGGATAAACTGGAGGGGAAATTGTGGGTTTGTCTACTGTACATCTAACCTGTTCTCAGTCCCAATGC